>NC_056732.1:670612025-670717025 GCF_019279795.1 Protopterus annectens
ATTCCAGACTATGGCGAGTCTCTGGGTCAGGAACCTATCCCTCCAACATGTTTTGTTCATTGTGATGACAAGGTTTAGATTTCTGGAGTGTGTGCCTGCGAGGGATTGGGATTTCTTTAAGTGGAGCATGTCCAACAGCTCAGGGTTTGACATGGCCTTGTATGTTAAGCAGAGATCGCCTCTGAGTTTACCGATATGCCACAGAGTATAGCTGAAGTTTTTTTTAGATGGTCAGCATAAGGCATCTGTTTTAGGCCTGTGAGGTATTTCTGCAGCCTTTCCAGCTGTTGCAGATGTCTTGTGAGGTACATACCAAACAGGACACTGTACTCTATAATGGGTTTAATGAGGGATGAGTACAGTGGGACAATGACCTCCTTTTTTCTGGATGAAAAGCTATTACTGATGAGGTGCGCCACATAGAAGGATTTCCTGACTGTTGTGGCGATGTAGTTATCAAAGGTGAGACCACTGTCCACCTGTGTCCCTAAGTGCCTCATCACACTTTTGGTATTTAATTTACTGCCACCTCTGTGATAATTCATGGGTAAATGTTTTTTCCCAAAGGGGATAACTATACATTTCTTGGCATTAAGCTTGCGCCCATGGCTCTGGCACCAAGCATCTGTTTCTGTAAGGCCCTTTTGTAGAAGATCCACATCATTTGTGGATTCAATAATGGCTTGCAGTTTGCATTCATCTGCGAACTTTGTTAGCCACAGTTCCTTAGTGTTGGCCTGTACTTCAGAGATGTAGATGCCAAAAAATAGTGGTCCCAGGACTGAACCCTGAGGTACTCCACTTGTCACTTGTCTGGAGCTGGATTTGGAGTCGGCTACTTTTACAGTCTGGGTTCTGTCATAAGCCAGTTGGCAGCCCATCCAGTGACGTAGGGATTTATGCCCAGCTTAGTAAGTTTATCTATGATTCCAGAGTGGGGGATGGTGTCTAAGGCATTGGCAAGGTCCAGATAGGATGTGTGGACCACCTTACCCTCGTCCACAGCTCTGAAGACTGATTTAAAGAAGTCAGTCAGGTTCAGGAGAGAAGATTGGCCCTTCACTAACCCAAACTGGGTGGGGTCCAGTGTTTGTAGGTTGCCAATGTCTTTGTTTATAAGTTCCATGATAATGCGTTCCATGCCCTTGTAGATCAGGCTCATCAGACTGATGGGACAGTAGATCCTGGGATCCAAGGTGGATCTCCCCTTGTGGAGTGAGATAACTGTAGCTGTGCACCACTCAGTGGGCATGAAGCCTGAGGTGAGGCTATGATTAAACATGACACTTAGGTGAGGTGCCAGTTAATTTTGTAGTTCATGTAGTACACAGCCCGGGATGTCATCTGGTCCCATGGATGCTGTATTCTTAGCTTTGGAGAGTGCAGTTTCTACCTGTGTGGCCATGATTACCAGAATTTGGCAATCTTTTGGTACTGAGATGGGCCCTTTATGGGGTGAGAGGGGGTGAAGTTGGCACTAAATCGATCTGCCAGGATGATGGCAATATCCTTGGGATCAGTATATTTAATGCCATTCTGTTGTAGCTCAGAGCAGATCTGAGCATTGCCATTTAGATTCTTGACATAACTATACAATGCCTTGTGGTTATCTTTGGAATCTTTGGCAATTTTATTTTCGTAACTAGCTTTGGAGGATCTTATGAGGGATCTCAGTTTCTTACTGAGACTGGTAAGGGAGTTTTTTGCATCCTGGGATTTTTCTCTTTTCTGCAACAGTTTCTTCCTTCTGCTGTATAGTTTGTTTATGGCAGGGGACCACCAGATTGGCTTCCATTTTTTGGAGGAGAGCGTCTTGGTTCTATTTGGGATGGCACGGTTCATGCATGAGTGGATGTGCTCATACAGTGCCTTATTGTAGGATTCAGCAGTAAAACTTTCAGCTCCTGTCTGCATGGGTGTCATGAAGTTTGTTACTTCTGACTTGAGTAGCATGAAGTTGGCTTTGGAGAAGTTTTTTATGGAGGTTTCCTTACTGGGGGGTCGGGGTGGAATGTGGATGTCAAGGGTGATTAGCTTATGGTCAGGCTTGACCAATGAGGGGGTGACCACTGGTGTGGAGCATCTATCTCCCATGTTGGTAATGACCAAGTCTAGGATATTGGAGCCCCTGGTGGGACAATGGATTAGTTGATCCAGGGTGTTGGAATTTATGAATTCCAAGAACCGTTGGGAAAAGGTGTTGATACCCGAGTAGTTTTCCCAGTTATTGGCAGGGTAGTTGAAATAACCCAGTAATAGGGTGTTTGGTTGTATCTTAATATTTTCCAGTATGTTTAGAAAAGTGTAGTGAGAATCTTGGGGCATGGTGGGGGATCTGTAGCAAGCTACAATTTGGATTGCAGTCTTACCTAGTGTTAACATCTGGAGAATTCCAAATGCATTTTGTTGGACAACTAACCTGGAGGTGTGAATATCCTTGGTGAATATGGACACTCCTCCACCTTTAATGTTTCAGTCTTGGTTTGGTGGCCGAAAAGTATAGTAAGAGTTGTAGACTGGTATTGCAGTGGTGCTCTCTGGAGCCTTGAACCAGGTCTCAGTTAATGCACAGATATCGATGTTCTCCATTTTTAGGAGTGCCTCGAGAGAGTGCATTTTGAGGTTTAGACTTCTAGCATTGAGTAGCATTACCTGCAGATTTTGCATTCTTTTATCTGTTATGGTGGTGGTTTTGTCCTTTGAACCTTGCCTAAAAAAGGCACTATGGGGTGACAGGTGCAGATTATCTCTGGCAAAGCATCGTTGTTTGTCGATCATGTCATCCCAGGCAGACAGATACTGGATCCCCTTTGAATGACACCAGAAGCTTAGCCAATTGTTGAAGTCAATCATTTTGTCCTTATACTGTGGTATTTTTCTGGGTGAATGCAGGATGCTACTCAGGGTTAGGGTCATACCTGCCTGGGCCACATGATCTGAGAGCTCTTCCATGTCTCTTCATGTAGTCCAGGGAGATACGTCTCAAGTTATTCACTCCAACATTGACAATGACAGAGTTGTATTTGTACTTGTTATGGAGTGACTTGAGTGCATGTGTTATGTGGCAGATCCTGGCATCCGACAGGCAGCTGACTGTAATTTTCTCCTTGTTCAGCCTGGTGAGTGGGACATCATTGTGCCTGACTATAGAGTCACCCATGACTAAAGTGTTGGGTACGTTGTCCTGCTTTAGGGGCTGTTGTTGGGTGGCACACTGGTGTTGTGAGCTATGTGTCAGTTTGGCTGTGACTGGTGTTTGTTTGTGTTTCAGCTTCGGAGGTCCTTGTTGCTTGGGCAGGTTAATTTTAAGGGCCTCTGAATATGTGGGTTTAGTGTTGCTATTTGTGGGTATTGATGGTGTGGGTTTTGAAGGGCTATGTGTTGCTTGAGGTGTAGTGCAGGTGTTAACCTTCTCCTCTTGACTGTCTACCACTATCTTGGGTAGAGAGAGCTTTGCTTCCAGTTTGGCTATTTAAGTGCATCTCTCGCAGGTTGTAGTGTTGGGTGGTAGAAGCAGAGGTTTGTCTGTCTACATGAGGCAGTTGCTGCATTGCCCCAGTATGCCCAGATTCACCAGGTAGACAGGAGAAATCACCAGAAGCTGTCCCTTGGACATGCCTGTTTATGTGCTTTTTTTATGAAGTACAAGAGCTGTTTTCCCTTACCTTTGCAATGTACTTTGCAATTATAGGCTGTTTAGTGCCTACGATTAATTTCTATTATTAACAAGGAGAGTTGAGTGCGTGTATCAGTTTAAGGCTTCCTAGTGCTTTCCAGCAGGTTCTAGAGCAAGTGCTAGTCACAGGGGTTCAGATTTTAGTGCTACTACTGAGAAACCAGCTAATTCTAAGGGAAAATTTGAAGAGCAGATTTTCAGGCACCTGGAATAGTTTAACTGTAGCCCTGCAGTGCTGCACGTTGCGAAAAACACACAAACACACGTGTTTTTAAGCCATAAAGTTGAAAGGGATAGAAATCAGCCCAAAATGGCTAATAAGATTACTATTTCAGAGCTGGAAACCACTCCTCTAGTGTTAGATTGGCAGTACAATGCTCACCACTCCCACTGGTAAGCAGTACAAATTCCCTCTACCGCAGTAAGGTCTGGATAGCACTGAACACAGAAAATAAAGTCCTGAAACCAGCAAAGCCTAGGATCTGGACTATACTAGCTAGGAAAGGTGGGAAACGAGCAAACAAGATAGCATTTTTTTTTGGTTAAAATGGGCTAAACAATGCAATAATGCAGTAAATAAACACAGAAAATGCTAACACACTTGAGTGTGGAGCCCTAAACAATAAATGCAATTAAAACTCTACAAAATTATCAATTTAAAACTTTTTAAATGAAGCAAGGCAAGTGCACAGCTGAAAATGATGTAAGAGTCTGTAATACAGTAGAATAAGTAGCTAGTCTACATTTACAGAAAAGTCTATATATAAAGAAAAACAGCTAAAACATACTAAAACAATCCAGATGCAGTGCATCCTAGAGCACTTGAGTTGTAGCAATATTAAGGCAAATACAGTTTTAATAAATGCACTAAAATATACTCTATATTTCCAAAATGTTTGAGAAGCACAATCAGAACACAAGGAGATTCAGGCAATTTCTTTTAAGAAAGGGAGAACGGAGGGACAGAAGGAAAGAAACTAAGTGGGTTGGCCTTCTCAGATGTTCTCTCTGCATTAGGTAGAATGAGCTAATGACGCTAGACTGGGAGGAGTGTCCAAGATCAAATTTACAGTAGGGGTGGGCAACTGCAAGGCCAGCAGGTATAAAGACAAGATGCCAATAGGGGTGGAAAGCTATTTTAGTTAGAAAACACTACAGAAATGTTTATCACAGCAGAAAACCAGCAGTGAGCCAATAGCTATGACATACAGTACATGTATGCAGTATACAATAAAATTGCTATAAATATCTCTAATAAGCAATAACTACTAAAATAAGCAAAAAACAGGCTACTTATTGCTATATATCACAGATCAGGTGCTCCTCCTCAGATAGCCCTGTGTATAATGGCTGAAACACTCAAGTTAACTTCTTAAGTAACAGAAAGTTGAAACCTGAAACAACTTTAAAAAAGCTGAAAAGAACCAATGAGGTGCTTTATCCAAGCCATAGACCTGGCAACCCAACTAGACAATGACCATAAACACTAAACTCTCACTGAAGTGGGGGATGGTCTTTGCTAACTAAGATGGCCTGGACAATGGGCTCAGAAAACAGCCTCTAACCAACAACTAGGCTCACAAACACATTCAGGAATATGGAGAATATTACAGCTACTTCCTTGGCTTGTTTAGCAGAAACATATCAGTGTCGAGTGGAAATGGTAATCAAATAAGAAGATAAAAGTCAGGCAGCAATCGAATGTGCCAAAAAACAGAAAGAATATAAGGTGAAGGATCAGCTGACAAGGCAAGAAATGTGGAAAATGCATAAATATATTTGCAAGTATAGAAAACTATTGGAACAATCTCATGTCGATCAGGATTGAACATGGGAATGGTTAAGGAAAGCTGAATTTAAACCAACACACGAGAGGTTAATATTGATGGCCCAAGATAGTGGGCTATGTACACATTGATTTACAAAGTCCATTGAACATGTGGGAGAAACAGGTAAATGTAGGTTGTGTAAAAGCAAATTGGAAACATTGTGATATACTAATGGCAGAAGGACTGTATACTGAAAGGCATAATAATGTGGCGAGACTGTTGCATTAGTGATTGTGCAAACATTATAATACTGAAGTAACTGAAATGCACTGGAAACATGAGCCACAAAGCATTATAGAAAATGATGAAGTTTATATCACATGGGATCACCCATTATGAACGGTTCAAAAAATAGATGTGAGAAAACCAGATATAGTAGTTCATGAACAGAAGACAGGCACAATATAAAAAATACCAGCATTTGGAGGCGAAAATCAGGGCAAAGGATTCCCAGACAGTTCAAATAACAGCAGTAGGAGCAATGGGTCTTATAAGAAAGAATTTACAATTGTACTTGGATATGTTACCATTACACGTAACTCCATATGAATCGTTGAAGGAGTCATTACTGGGTACATTGTGGGTGCTACAAAGAGCACTTCTGGCTAACATCAAAGATTGAAATACTACTAATTTCATAAACTTTAATAATACTTGTACTTAGGAATAGGGTCCATTCTCGTCATGGTATTAAAAACCCAAAAGACTTGCAGAAATTAAAAAGACAGTATACTTGAGTACTTACTGGCCACTTGAGACAGACTGCTCCCCCATCTGCCGTATTTACACTTCTTTGAAACGCTCACTGATGAGTAGCTATTTGGAAGGTATCTGGCCTCATTGCACAAATAATTTTTTGCTGACTCACTGCTCATTTCACAAACATGCCATCTGCTATAGTATTGGTGTTTTGAATGTAATCGATCTAAAAATCTTTTTCACATCCAGGAACACAGCCCAACAAACACATTGACAGCTGGAGATGAAAAGAAGTGAACTGGCCAATGTCTGTCTGATACTCACCTGCATTATTTATTTATTTATTTAGTTATTTATTTCCAGTTTGATGACTAGGGAGGTCCACTGGGCTCAAAGAGCCCGTTTTCAGTGGAGGCCCAAGGAGAAAAAGCTCCATAGTACAAAGTAAAAGCTACATAATACAAAATGCAACAAAATACAATACATAGTTGCAAAAGGTACAGTAAACAACTTGTAGGTGTTAAATAGCAAACTAAGCAAAGTTGAACTGCAACATATATAACATATATAATACATATTTACATGTTTGTAGGTTGAGAACAGTAGTACAGAGTTGAATTTGTTCATAGGTTAGAAATGTCTGAGAGTGATATAAAAGTAATGTTAATAAGGGATTAATCCCTGTTGGGTAAGGAAAAATTGGACCTTGAGTGTAATAAATGTGATCATGTATTAAGCAAGTTAGGTAGGTAGAGTGCAGTTACACTTCCATTTATGGGAGAGTTAGGAAGAGAGCTGGGTTTTGAAGAGTTTGAAGTTTTCAGAGATTCTTAGAGATGGAGGGAAAGAATTCCATTTTTTGGCTAAGGAAAAGGATAGGCAAAGCTGACCAGTGGGACGATTTTGTTTGTATACAGAGATTAGATTCTGGAGGGCAGATCTTAGAGGTCTGTGTGGGGTGTATAAAGGTAAGATATTTGCAAGTGCAGGACATTTAGTAGGTTTGAAAATAAGATTGTGAGCTGTGGAGAGGTGGAGGTAGTCCAGGTAGTTGGGAAGTTCTAGCCATTGCAGCTGGTGGAGAGTTATACAGTGGTGAGTGGTGTATTTGGATGTGGTTGTGAACTTTGAGATTTTGTTGTAGCAGGTTTCCGGTTTAGAAGAGATGGAGGAAGAAAGGTTGGTTAGTAGGGGAGCACTATACATCAGAGATGGTAGTAAGTAGGTTGAGGCGAGGGTCTGTTTATTTGAAGGGGGGAGGAAGTGTGAGTTTCTGTACAGTATGCCAAGTTTCTGATGGGTTTTCTTAATATTTAGCTGAATATGGGTATCAAATTTTAGATGTTCATCAATAGTAACCCCAAGAAGTTTGGCAAAAGGAGCAATTTCAATAGTGCAGTTGGCATGGCTGATAATATTGAAGGAGGTTTTGTCGAGAGGGAAAGATTTTGATGTGGTGAATAGTAGGATTTTCGATTTGTTGGCATTTAGCGAGAGATGATTTTGAAGCATCCAGTTCTCAGTAGTTGAGAAAGCAGTTTGAATTTTAGTTTGGAGCTCAGGAAGGTTAGAGGCAGAGCAGACTAAAGTTGAGTCATCTGCATATTGTACTATTTAAGTGTTAGGAATGGCTGCGTGGAAATCATTAATTCATTTTTATTTAATAGTAATCCCTTCTTCTTTCTTACTACCTTAATAAAGATGCTCACTATCCACTTTGTACTTAAAACCATGCAGCTGATTTGACACATTTCCCACCACTTGCTAACAGTTATGATTTATTAATTGGTGATTATAGGTTCACAGTGTTGCCAGTTACTGAAGAATGCAGAAGGGTTTATTTTCCAGACCACTTCTGTTTCAGCATAATATGCAAGTCAACCAGAAGGAATGTGACACTTGTACAGTTGACATAATCTGTGGTTGTATCATCATTTCTTTTTTTTTTCACTTTGTAACCAGTACATAGCAAATCCCAGACCAGTGGTGCAATGTTAAACAGTGACAACAATACCTACTGTTGATTTAACACTTTCAAAAATGAGACTTTGAGCTGCTTAAACCACAACTTTCATTATTTAATTTATTATGCAACTGTAGTCTTCCCTGCAGTTTTAAGGATTAAATTTATTAGCAAAGTTCTAAAATTCATATTTTCCATGGCACACAACAGATGAGGCAATTTAGAAAATTGGATTTGTCTCTAATATGTCTTACGAGACAGTGGGAAGAAGTTGGCAAGGACATATAAATAATATAGCAATTAAAAATGTGATGATGGGTGAATTAGCTACAGTGCATAAATTAGGCACAGTTAAATCCATGCACATGATAAGCTTGTATGGACCAGTTATGAGGAAGTCATTAGTACAGTGCATTTTAAAGAGGTTATGAAATCAAAGAGCACTAGTTAATATTTTACTGTCTCCTGATGCTTGTGTTACTTATTTTTATGCATAAAGAGAACCCCGTCCCTTTTCCAACACCACATGTGCATTGTATTTCCCACATCTACTCTTGTATGAAATACACTGCATCTGATGAAAACTAAGTTTTTGGTTTTAAAACTAAAGATCCTTTCAAGAATTTTTCAAGTGCCCTCTATGAAGCTGAGCAGTAAGAGGCTATGTAGCAAAGAAGATACACAGGTCTATGCTATGATTAATTTCTTGTATGTTAACATCAGGGCTTCGTATTTATCATTGTCTTTGCTGTGTGTAGTTAATATTACCTGTCCAGGTACGGCAGGCCATATAGCCATGTCAGCACTTCTCTGTTATAAGGTCGAACATGGTAAATCGGCAAAAAATAGCCTAACTTTAGTCATAGCCAGCCTTAGGCATAGGCCAACTAGGCAGCTGCCTAGAGCGTCACTCTAGCAGGGGCACTTTTTCAGTGTTTATTTGGTGTAGGTAGACCAGGATGGGGGCACCAGGTGGTGTGGTGGGGGGCATCATGGAGCCCTTTTGTCTAGGGCACCAGTTGACCTAAGGCTGCTCCTGACTGTAGTTTCTTGTGACACTAGAATCATATATCATATATAACATCCATGTGGACCCCAGGCTGTCCTCATATCCTGTTCTGTCTGTCCCAATATGTGCATTCAAGTCTCCCATTACTAATACCACTTCCTGTTCATCTGCTTTATCTAGTAGATCCTGCGAATGCTGTCTGAATGTAATCTTTTTCTCACTGTCACAACCCTGCTGTGGGACATAGGCTGAGATATTGCTCTATCTGTATTACACTGAAGTCTGATTGCCGTACGTCTGTCACTAATTTTTTTTAATTACTTTTTTTTATTTTAAAACAATAAATAAACAAATCAATTATAAAATATCAAATAACTGTTTACACAGGTCCACAACTGATCAATACACTATACATCAACAACAATTAATATTTTTCAAGAAAGTCTTTAAGTTTAAGGTAAGATTTATATGAACATGTAATATTAGAAGCTCTCATTTTATAGTGTGCAATTCACTACTGCAAACAATTTTTGCATGTCAATAAATTCAATACTAGCGGGGGGACAACTTTACTTTTCCAATTTTTAGTAATTATGTTTGTGGCTATAGCAAGAATAGGCCAAAAGAGGCACTTGAGTTTTGGAATTATCTCAGGAATTGGAGCATTAAATAAAACTAAACATTAAGAAATATCACATCTATCTGACCATAGAGCTTAAATAAAGTTATTGATTTCTTTCCAAAAAGGAGAGACGACTTCACATCCCTATACCGTATGCGTCCAATCAGATATTATTTCAGAATTACATCTCCAGTATTTAATTCTGTTTGACTTATACATAATTGTAATTTTGTTAGCAGTGTCAAAAGCTCTGTGTAAAAATTCCCAAGTGGACATTTTCCAGTATAATGAAGATGTAGTTTTATCTGTAGATTTTAACATTCATTTATTGTATACTTCAGAGAGGTCTTCATTATTACTTTATGAGATGTAGTTCCAATATGAATTGTCTAAATATGTGAAATCTAACCTAAGAATTTTATAAATTTGTGATGAAAATTATTTATTTTTCATGGCATTATTACAGATATCTATTACTAATTCCAATAATTAGGGTAACAGTTTCTTATCTAGATTAAATATCTTACTTTCCTTCTGTGGTTACAAAGTCTCTAAATATTTGTAAAATTAACCAATTCTCAGAATTGTGATTGCATTTGGACCTTAAATTTACAACAGCATATATATAAATTATATATATATATATATATATATATATATATATATATAATGGGTGGAGAGGCAAAAATGCAATCATCCAATCACAATCTTTCTTTTATGCAATACCGGCTTTTTAAAGCTGGTATTACATTTGCAGTCAAACCTGAGGGCTGTTATGCTCCATGTGTGGTCTAAACTGTAGCATCTGCTTGTTACATTGTAGAAAGCAGTTTGATACAGATTAAACTAAAAAAAAAGTAAAAGCTTCTTTTTTCTCTTAATTAAAAAGTACAGTTTTGTACCTACCATAAATGTAGATGTCCGAACAGGAATGCATCTGCAGTCCTTACAAATGGGTTGTCCTGTCGTCAGGCAGCCCTTCGGTCGGCCGGATTCCAAAGTCTGGGTCTGGCCTCGGCTGGTGTCGCACTTCACCCGACGTCATAGCTGCAGTTCTTTGGGTATAAAGGCATCAGCCGACGCCATTTTCCTCAGTGTTTCTTGCCCCAGATGCCAGTTGCCCTCTTGGATAGCTAAATTTTGGATAAATGCCAATGTTTCCAAATAGTAGAAGGCAAACACAAAAATAAGCATGTATGTACATATATACAAACAAATACACCATAAGAGATCCCCCCCCAGCTAGCTATTAGGTGGGCAAATACCCTAGGAATACCACAGAGGGAAGGAGGGTGGGTAATCCTGACTGCAGATGCATTCCTGTTCGGACATCTACATTTATGGTAGGTACAAAACTGTACTATGTCCTTCAAGGATGCATCTGCAGTCCTTACAAATGGGTAGAATACCATAGCCAAACTAGGGGAGGAGGAAGAGGAAATTATGGTGTAGTTAGGATCCCTTGCAAAACAGCAGTGGCAAACCCTGCTCGGGATCTAGAGTATAAAGGTAAGTTGTAATGCTTGGCAAATGTATGCACGGAGGTCCAAGTAGCAGCCTCTATAATGTCCTTGGTAGCCACTCCTCGTAAGAAAGCTGTGGTAGTGGCTGTAGCCCTTGTAGAATGAGGCCTTATGTTCTGTGGAGTTTGCTTTCCATGGTAGGAGTAACAGAATCTAATGCAATTTCCTATCCACTTGGAGATTGTCTGTTTGGAAATTGCTTTTCCTTCCCTTCCTGTTGCATATGCCACCAGAAGCTGGTCAGTTTTTCTATTGCCCTTGGTTCTGTCCAGGTAGTAGCGCAACTGTCTATGTACATCCAAAGTATGCAGCAGTCTTTCCCCTCTGTTCTGTGGATTGGGGAAGAAGGTAGGTATTTGAATTGCCTGGTTTAAAGACACTCTGGATACCACCTTAGGCATAAATGTAGGATTAGTTCTCATGGACACTCTATCTTGATGGAAGATTAGGAAGGGTTGTACTGCCATTAAAGCCTGTAGCTCAGAAACCCTTCTTGCTGAGGTAACTGCCAGCAGGAAAGCAGTTTTCCAGGATAGGTGTTGAAGATCTGCTGTTGCTGCTGGTTCGAAAGGGGGGAGTGTCAATTTTTCTAGCACAAAGTTCAAGTCCCATGCTGGTAATGGTGGTTTCCTAGGAGGTTTTACATTCTTAATTCCTCTCAGAAACTGCCTGAGTAGAGGATCTTGAAAAGACAGGGGATCAAGCTGTATTCTGCAGAAATAGCTGATGCATGTATCTTGATGGAGGAATAGGACAGGCCTGTATGGAAAAGCTCTGCCAAATACTCCAGGATGTTGGCAATGTCTACCTTTGACACATCTTTGCCCCTTTCAGTACTCCAAATGAGAAACCTTTTCCATTTTCCTGCATAGTTCCTTCTTGTTGAGGGTCTGCGGGCCTCAAGGATAATGTCTTTAACCCTTTGGGATAAATCTGGGTTAGTTGCTCTTATGTAATGTTCCAGGCAGTCAGCTGCAGAGTTTTCAGGTTTGGATGCAGGATGTTGTAGTCGCTCTGAGTTAACAGCAAGGGAATCAGGGGTAGTGTCCACATTTTCCCCCCGAGACATGCTCCTCAGTAATGGGTACCAATGTT
Organism: Protopterus annectens; assembly: GCF_019279795.1. Classification (NCBI taxonomy): domain Eukaryota; kingdom Metazoa; phylum Chordata; order Ceratodontiformes; family Protopteridae; genus Protopterus; species Protopterus annectens. The sequence continues at coordinate 670,624,442 of NC_056732.1, forward strand.
GTCTTGGCCAGTCTGGAGCTATCAGAATGATCCTTGGACGTTCCTCTTTGATTTTCAATAGCACCTTGTGCATCAAAGGAAGAGGTGGGAATGCATATGCTGTCAGGCCTTTCCAACTGAAGGATAGAGAGTTCACCTTCCAAGCAAGTGGGTGGTACGTCCTTGTGCAGAATTTCTTGAGCTGGTGATTGAGTGGGGATGCGAATAGGTCTATTTGTGGCAGTCCCCATTTCTTTGTGATGACCTTGAAGATGTCCGGGTGTAGCATCCATTCGTGAGCATCCGAGGTAGTTCTGCTTAATATGTCTGCTAGGATGTTTTCTTTCCCGGTACAAAAATTGCTTGTAACTGAATGTTTTAGCTCAGAGCCATATTCCATAGGTCTAGTGCCTTCCGGCATAGAGGGTATGAATGAGTGCCTCCCTGTTTGTTGATGTACCACATGACTGTGGTGTTGTCTGTCCTTATCATCAACTGCCCTTCTTGGAGGAATGGTCTGAAATTCTGGATTGCTAGTTTTACTGCCAGCATTTCCTTTTGATTTATGTGCAGGTGCAGCTGATCTGGAGTCCATAAGCCTTGTATGCACTTGTCCAGCATGTGGGCCCCCCAACCGAGGTCTGAGGCGTCCGTTGTGATGGTTTGGCTTGGTTGAATGCTGTGGAAGGGCAAACCTGGGTTTGACTGGCATGCCTGAGCCCACCATAGGAACTCTTGTTTCAGGCATGGAATTAGTGGTATTTCGGTTTCTAAGCTGTGCCTGTGTTGAGACCATAAATTCTTTAGGTACCACTGTAGCTTTCTCATATGCAGTCTTGCATGAGGGACCAGGATTATGCAGGATGCCATGAAGCCCAAGGCCTGCAGTACTTTCCTTGCTGTTAGTTTGTTCTGCTTTGTTAATGCCAAGAAGTAGAGAGGAAGTTGTTCTTGTTTTTCTGCAGTTAGGAATGCCATCTGTTTTACTGTGTCCAATTCTGCACCTAAGAAGGTTATTCTTTGGGATGGTGTCAGTCTTGACTTTTTTATATTGACTGTATATCCCAGGGCTTGCAGTAAGCAAATGACTCTTTGTAAGTCTTCTGTTAGCTTGTTTTTGTCCGCTTGTATCAGGCAGTCGTCCAGGTATGGATATATTTGGATTCCCTGAAGCCTGCAGTGAGCGATTACTGATGCCAGGCATTTCGTGAACACTCTGGGTGCAGTAGATAAGCCAAAGGGCAATGCTGAGAATTGATAATGCTCTGATCCTGCAAGAAATCTGAGGTATCTTCTGCAATTTGGTCGTATGGGGACGTGCAGGTATGCCTCCTTGAGATCTAGAGTCACCAGCCAATACTCCTTGCCCAGCATGGGAAGAAGTTGCTGTAGGGTCAGCATTTTGAATTTTGGAGCAATGCTGACTGTGTTTAAAGTGGACAGGTCGAGAATAGGCCTCCAATTTTTCTCTTTTCTTGGTACCAGGAATAGTCTGGAGTAAAATCCCCTGCCTTGTTCCATAGATGGTACCCTTTCCACAGCTCTCATCTTTGCTAATTGAGCTATTTGTTTTAGAGCCTCTGTCTTTTGATTTGGTGGTAGGTTTGGCATTCCTCTTTTTCCTGGTAAAGTATGGAAATGAAACCTGTAGCCTTGGTTTATAGTTTGCAAAATCCACTTGTCTCTTGTGATATAGTGCCAGTTTTTTGAAAATAAGGCTAACTTTCCGCCTAAGGGTGCTGCTATTTGTTCCCTGGTAGGCGGTGCCAGAGCCAAGTCACTGTGATTGTCCTGTTGCAGTGGTAGTAGTTGTGTCTGTGCCTCGTTGGTTGTTACCTTGCCACTGGCATCCCCTGTAGGCACCTCCTCTGGATTGATTTCTGCCTCTTGAATGCCTATTTCTGCCTCTCTGAGTTTTAGAGGAGTCTGGAAAGGACCAATTTTTGGAAGGCCAGTTCCTGCTAAACCTTGGAGGCTGAACCTGTAAGAAATCTTTCACTGTTTGTACAGATTTTGCCTTCTCTTCCATTTTCTTCAGTACCTGTTGAGCAGGAGAACCAAATAAACTGACCTTATCCATAGGAGCATCTAATAGTTTTGCTTTAACATGATCCGGCAAGACCTGTTCTTTCAACCATGCATGCCTTCTTATAACTGTGCCAGTCATGGCTGATCTAAAGGAAGCCTCCAGTGCATCATAGCCACATTTTAAAGAATGGTTACTAACCTGCTGAATGTTATGCACCATTTCTAGAACATATTTCTTATCTAAAGAATCATCAGAGGACAGTTTCTTAGTTAACTGATCAAGCATAAACTCCTGGTATTGGATCATATGAAACTGACAGTTCAATGCCCTAGCTGAGAGAGTAGCAGAGGTGTATACTTTTTTACCCCATCTCTCTAAGGACCTGGATTCCCTTTCAGAAGGGAGAGGGTTTTTAACTGAGGTCGAAGCTACTGCCTTAGGCCCCTGGGAGATAGTCTCGGGATCTGCAAAAGGAGCCTTGTATAAATGATGATGCGTGTCTGGGACCCTGTAGAACCTATCGGGCTTAGCAGGGGCTGGAGGTAAAGTATCAGGAGCAGTGCAAGCATCATTAAATGCATCATCTACAACAGGAAGAACTGGAGGTATAGCTAAAGGCCTATGTTGTGGTAAATGCAAAAAGGTCCTAAGCCTTTTCCTTGAATCTGAGAAATCTTGTCCCTGCCATTGGAATTGCTCTCTCATGGCATGTAAAGTTTCCCCAAAGGAAAATTCCTCTGGTGGAGAGGCAGAAGGAATCGATTCCTCAGCATCGGAGTCTTCATAAGTAGAAAAAGGAGCCTCTGGATGGTCTGTATTGTCTGTATCATCAGAAGAATCATCTGAGGACACTGGCTCAGGGGGCTCTGCTCTAGGTCTCTTTTCTGGAGGTTGAGAGGCCCTGTCTGGGTGAGATTGGGATCCCCTTATTAAAGAAATGAGATCCTCTGCCAGAGTAAGCATTTGGGAACTGGAACTGGGCCTGTGAGAGGGGGGCTTAACAGGCACAGACTTAGAAGTTTTGGCTGCTTTAGCCCTGGCAAAGGCCTTTATGGACATGGCTGCAGGCGGCCTAGCAGCACCACGTGCAGGGGTAGAAACATCCAAAGGGATGGTGTTCGATAATTCTTGTGAAACCACAGTAGCAGGTTGAACTTCAGAGGCCGATTCAACCAGGGTAGAAGGGGCATCGGTAGAAGTCATGGATTCGGCTGAAGATAGAACCGTTTGCTCGGTTTCGGCCGAAACCGAGACACTCGCGGTTTGCTTAACCGCGGTTTCGGCCGAAACCGCGGACCACGAGTGTCGGTCCTTTTCTTTGAGTTTCTTAACAACTTGTGAAGTCGGAGGATCCGACGGCATTATGTACGCAAAATCTAAGCCGAAAAACTGTTCAGCAAACTCCGACCGACGTCTAAGCGTCCGTTGGTTGAAAGAAGCACAGGCTAGACAAGCTGCTACGTCATGGTCTGGGCCTAAACAAGGTAAGCAGTAAGAGTGGAAATCTTTATGAGGTATTTGTTTCCCACAAGTTAAACAGTTATTCACTTTTTCTGACATCGGCTGAGGCAAGAAAGAGGCCCCAACGGGGTACTTAGCTTTTTAGAAGTCTTCGAAGTAGTATTCGGTAGTAGTAATCTCTGGATCTGACCGACCGGCACTTGCGAACAGCTTCTGCTTCGGGCACCACGCGGCAAGAAAGACTGAGGAAAATGGCGTTGGCTGATGCCTTTATACCCGAAGAACTGCAGCTATGACATCGGGTGAAGTGCGACACCAGCCGAGGCCAGACCCAGACTTTGGAATCCGGCCGACCGAAGGGCTGCCTGACGACAGGACAACCCATTTGTAAGGACTGCAGATGCATCATTGAAGGACATCCTGCTCTGTGCAGACAGTCTAAACTGTAGCAACTATTGGCTACATTGGTAGCGAACAGTTTGGTACAGTTTAAAATTAGATTTTTTTTTAACTGAAATGTGCACCCTGTAGTGGTCTGTGCAGGCACATTATGAACTCCTAGATCTAAGCATAATAAGTCGTTCATTTACAGTACAGAGACTGGCTTATGACAGTGAAGTTTTTTTTTTTTTTTTTTGCTCTTAGAGATGAGAGAGTGAGGTGTTTGGGGTATAGGGCCTGCCCATTGGGTACTCCTTTCAATCATAGTCTAAGTACTGGCTTCATCTGAGATGAATGGAAAACAGCCACCATTATTCCCTTGCACAAAGGTGGTGTTTCCACTGATCCCAGGTACTATAGACCTATTAGCCTGACCAGCCTTATCTGCAAGGCAGTGGAGCGAGTCATCATGGACCTTATCAACAAAGATACAGGTAATCTCCAAACACTTGACCCTATTCAGTTTGGATTTGTAAAATGGAGATCATGCCTGTTAAACCTGGTGGACTTCTTCAAGACAGTCATTAAGGCTTTGGACGAGGGGAAATCTGTGTGCATACCCTATCTAGACTCAGCCAAGGCTTTGACACTATCCTCCACTCGGGCATCATTGACAAACTCACCCTTATGTCCTTAGATGGGTCTCTAACTGGCTCACTGATAGAACCCATATAGTTAAAATCTGGGAATCCACCTCCAACAGCAGACATGTAACCAGTGGTGTTTCACAGGGATCATTTCTAGGACCACTACTATACATACAGACTACTCAGAGGCAATCACTGCCTTTCATGCAAGGTAATTTCTGACCCTGTTTTATTGGAATCTGCAAATCCATAAGTCAAATGGTACACCGGTTACTTGTGCTAAAGACCTTAACCTGGTCTGTGACATAAATAGAACCTGCTGCAGGGGACAGCTTTGTCTCTTAGAGGTTACCACACCTTTGGAACAGACTCCCACTTCATCTCAAACAAAGCACCTCATTGGCTGTCTTCAAAAGCAATCTGGATGATTGGATGAGTAACCTTAAATTCACCACAGGGGTTCCACCTGTGTCACTCATGGACAGGGGCAATAGGCGCTGATCGTGGAAATAAGGGTAGAACTTGGCTACACTTGTAAGGGCCCTAGGGCCATTAGCCTAGTACCTTCCTATGATCCTATAATACACACACGCACATGTTATATTTAACATTTGTTTACCAGGAAAATCTGACTAGGACAGTGTCTATTTTCACTGGAGGCCCAGGGAGAAATGCTGCCGATGTATGTCTTTGTGACGTGAGAGGAAACTGGAACACCCAGATGAAATCCACACAAATGCAGGGAGGAAATGCTAACTCCACACAGAAGGTAGCCCAGCCAAAAATTGAACCAGAGACCTTCTAGCTGTGAGATAACAATGCTAACTGCTACAGCAGTGTACCACATGCACACACACACATACATATACAGCTATAAATAGATATATAGATATAGATATATATATATATAGATATGTTTTAGGAGGGTCTCCTAGTTAACTTGATTGCTTATTTTAGATTTTTTTTTTTTTTTTTTTATTGTTTTATTTTTTAACTAGTTGTTATTAGATTTTATCCTGTTTGTATTTTGGGTTACAATGTTTAGTGTCTTATGATACATGTTTGCTTGGTCTGTGTGATTGTACCTCTATGACCTGTGACTGGTAAGAAAGTGATTTGAAGAATGCAGCATATATTTAGTAGCGAGGCTTCAAGATTTAGGAGGGCTGGTATTATTCAATATATTCAAAGAGACCCAGCTGTGAATGTTCTCCCTTTGAGGAACCATGCATCTATGCTATAAATAGCCATGATGGGATTGCAGGTTGCAATGATGTGCTAATGGGTTGGACTTGTATTGTACAGAAACCTATTCACACAAATTCTAAGGTCAGCATTTAGGATTGCTGTTTACCATTTAATGGGATTGCTGTTGCACACCAGTGGCCCGCTGATGAGACAACTTTAGGTGCAAAGATATTTTGTGCTTAATATTTAAATTACTACTGGCTTGTTTTAATTTCATTTAATTAGCAGCTGAAATGATCAGTTGTTTAAAATGTCTTCATTGATTCAATGCATTTATTTATTTTACTTTATTTACATGGTAATGCATTCATCACAAAGTACTAATTTTAGGCATTGCTTTGAAACATAATTTGGAAAATGACGATTCATTTTCTCCTTTTTTTTCTGGGGGGTGGGGTGTTGGTGGCTATGTTTTATTTTTAGGAACTGATGATTTTTAGTTTCTACTGAATTCAGCTCAATTGAGGACTCACTGTCATAGCAACACATTACAGGAGAGGCTAATACATTTATTATTATTATTATGTACAATTTATTTTTGCTGGTGATGATAGGCTTATGAATAAGACTCGATAGGCTTTATAGAAGGTGGGCATAGGAGCACTGGTTCTGCTGTGGCAAGTGGTAAAGATGATGGCTGTGGATGGTCATGTTGTGTGTAGAGTTTGTGAAGGTCATCTGGAGATGAAATCAACTGCAAAGAATGGATTTCACCTGAAATGCTTATATCACATAACTGGACCTACAAGTAATTGTACATTTTTATATATGGGGCTAATTTAAGGTTTTGTTACAGCCTTTTATGCTTTAAGTAGTGTTTGTTTTACTTATCACAGGTTACCAGTTTTAATACACTTTCATGTGAGCATTTATTTCAGGTTAACAGCCACGGTCGTGCAGGGGTTAGCGTTGTTGCCTCACAGCAAGAGGTTCTCCGGTTCGATTCTCAGCTGGGGTGCTTTCTGTGTGGAGTCTGCATGTCCTCCCTGTGGTCACGTGGGTTTCCTCCAGGTGCTCCGGTTTCCTCCCACATCCCAAAGACATGCAGTAGGTGGATTGGACACTCTAAATTGGCCCTAGGTGTGAGTGTGTGCATGTGTGTGCCTTCTGTGGAAGGTTGGGTGCTGGACTGGCAACTCGACACCATAAAACTCCACTGCCAATCATGAGTGGACAGATGATCCGCTGTGGTGACCCCTAACTGGGTAAAGAAGAAGACCAGTTTTACTACACTTTCATGTGAGCATTTATTTCAGTGTATACTTGCTACTTTCTCCCAGTGTATCCTATTCTCTTTAGTTCTATTTGTTGTCTATTTTATGGTTAGTTATTTCAGTATGACTGTGTGTGTGTGTGTGTGTGTGTGTGTGTGTGTGTGTGTGTGTGTGTGTGTGTGTGTGTGTGTGTGTGTGTGTGTGTGTGTGTGTGTGCATGATGCTTGTGTGACTACATCTGTCTGTGTGCTCAGTGTGTATGTACACTTGTCCATGTACATATTTGTGAGTGTGTATATTATATGTAAAACAGACACACATTTATACAATTCATTTGCAAAAGCACATACACACATGCATTTGGATGTTTAAAAGAGTCTTCTTGTGAGCCAGATGGCTATCCACCAGGTGACATACAGGTTTACACCTAACTTCTTCAGTTTGTCAACAGTGCTTGAGTTGGGTACTGTGTCAAATGCCATGGCCAGGTGAAGGTAGGCAGTGTGAACCATTTTACCCTCATCCATTGCTTTGGTGACCTTCTCAAAGAAGTCCACCAGGTTGAGTAGGTGAGACCTGCCCTTAATGAAACCTCAACTGGGTTGAAGCCAATGTCTGGAGGTTTCCTATGTCATTTTTGATCATTTATGTGATAATTCTGCCCAAGGATTTGCATATGAGACTAGTGAGATTGGTAATCTACAAGTGTAGTACCTCGCAGGATGTGCAGTAGTAAATCCCGGCCCAAAAACGCCTCCAGCCCTGTGGAGGCAGTAGCAGTATGATTTTTCAACAGTGTGTGGACTGGAATGTAATTAATATTCAGCATCTGTGCCGATAGCTACCCAAATGACATTAATGTAATGTTGTATTAGGAACATAAAACTTCATTCAGTACCAAAAATGAAATGTTTTAACGGGACATTAAAACTAAAATGCGTGCAGTAAATCACCCTTCAGTCATTCAATCAGGCAGAGCTCACACCATTTCTCGAAACGATGCTGCTACATTTTAACGGTTTCAATGAGTGGTGCTTGCAAGGCAGTGGGGGTGGGGTGCGCAGCGCCCCCACATGGGGGTGCAGAGGGGATAGCCCCCCTGAAAAAGGAGAAAAAGTAAGAATTTATCAGAAGATGGAGTTCGTTGAGTGCCTGAATATTTAGAAGTTTACACAAACTGACATGCGAATTAGCATGCCTGTCAGTCTTCCTCGATATCCCTGCCCATTTGGCATACCGATCAATGACGGCACGCCCAAAGCTGCACAGAACTAAGTGACAGGTACTACACTTGTAGATTTCTGCGAGATTTATGAGGCAGTAGTTTCCAGGGTCTGTAGATGGCCCACCAATGGGCAGCTGGATGGCTGCTGCTGTTCACCATTCATTAGGCACGAAGCCTGTTTGGAGGCTACATTTTAAATAGCATTCCAGAGGGCCTGATAGGCCATGGTTCATGCTATTTAGAATGCATCCTGGGCCCATCAATGCAGTGTTCTTGGCCTTAAAGAGGGCATTGACGACCTATTCCCTAGTGATAGCAAAGGGGGTTGTAGGATCATATGATCATAGAAGATTACTAGATTATTGAACCGGAAGCCATTTCAACCCCATGTAATACCGTAGAGGTACAAGTCATTACCCAAGATTGCATTTAGTGATAACTTCCCATGTCCAGGATGGTTATGGACACTATCCCTGGTAAGAATTTATGATGCCCCATCAACTCATTCAGGTTCCTCTTAAAAAGTATTATAGAGGTGCTCTATTTCACATGAATTGGTAGCCTGTACCAAAGACGTGGCAGTCACTGGGAGATAAATCTGCCCCTCCAGCATGTCCTATTTACGTCACAGGCCATATTTAAGTTCCTGGAATAGGTAGCCCTAGACCCATTTGATTTATGGATATGCAGTAAGTTTATTATAGGTTCATAGGTGTGTACTAGGCTAATGGCCATGGAGCCTTTACAAGCCAAGCCCATAGAAATGCCATGTCATTGTACCACCCAATAGTAGTTGCCAGTGCCTCTGTCTAGTAGACCCAGTGGAGTGATCCCCGGGGTGAACTTTCTATTTCCCATCCACTCATCAAGATTTCTCTTGAAGAGGTCCAATGAGGTGCTCTGCTTGACATGTATGGGAAGTCTATTCCAGAGCATGGGCAGTCTCTGGGTTATGAACTTCTCCCTCCAGCATGTTCTTCTGATTGTGGTAATGAGGTTGAGGTCTCTGGAGCATCTAGTGTGGAGGGATTGGGATTTCTTTACATGTAGCATTCCTAACAGAGCTGGGTCAGACATGGTTTTATAAGTCAAGCAGAGCTCGCCTCTTAGTAGACGATATGAGACAGCAAATAGCTGGAGTTTTTTTGAGTCTTTCAGTGTACGACATGTGTTTAAGGCCTATGATCCTCTCTGTGAGGTACTTTGGTGGCCTTTCCTGCTGTTGCATGTATCTGATGAGATACACCCCAAATGGGACATTATACTCAATGATTGGCCTAATAAGGGAAGAGTAGAGAGAGATGATGACCTCTTTCTTCCTGGATGCAAAACCCTTGGTAATGAGATGTGCCACATAGAAGGACTTTCTCACCACAGCGGAAATGTGGTGGTCGAAGGAGAGTTTGCTGTCAACCAGTGTACCCAGATCTCTTATAATGTCTTCCCTGCTCAGTGGGCTCCCATCAATGAGGTAATTAGTGAGGACTGAGTTTTTCTCAAAGAGGATAAGGACGCACTTTGGGAGTTAATAATGACTCCCAGCTTGCAGTTGTCTGCAAACTTGGTCAGCCAGAGTCCCTCCGTGTTGGCCTCGACTTCTGAGAAGTAAATGCCAAACAGGAGAGGACCCAGGACCAATCCCTGTGGGACTCCACTTGTGACTGGTTGGCAGTCTGACTTGGAGTCCGCTACTTTCACACTGTGGGTTCTGTGAGCCAATTTGCAACCCACCTAGTGATATAGGGGTTGATACCTAGTTTGGTGAGTTTATCAATAATTTCTGAGTGGGGAATGGTATCAAAGGCCTTGGCCAAATTGAGGTAGGCTGTATGAACTGGCTTGCCCTTATCCGCAGCTCTGGTGACTAACTCAAAGAAGTCAAACAGGTTGAGCAGGCATGATCTGCCTTTCACAAAACCAAACTGTGTGGGACCTAGAGTTTGGAAATTCCCTATATCCTTGTTAATTAGGTCCATGATTATGTGCTCCATAGCCTTACATTTCAGACTCATCAGGCTAATGGGGCAAAAATTCCCAGGGTCTATAGTCACTCCCTCTTTATGGAGAGGGATGACTGTAGCAGCACGCCATTCAGTAGGGAAAAAGTCTGAGGTGATGCTGTGATTGAACAGGGCACACAGATGTGGTGCCAGTTCACTTTGTAGTTCATGTAGAACACATTTATTGTCGGGTCCCATGGAAGCTGTATTCTTGGCCTTGGACAATGTAGCTTTAACCTGTGCTGCAGTAATGCTGGGTGCCTGGCATTCCCCCGGTATTGTGATTGGTCCTTTATGGGGGGAGAGAGGGGTAAAATTGGCATTGAATCTGTCGGCCAGTATGTTGTCAATATCTGTTGGCTCACTACAGAAGGTACAATTGTGCAGTAACTTAGAACAAATCTGGGCATTGCTGTGGAGATTTTTGATATAACTATCGAAGGCTTTGTGGTTGTTTTTAGTGTCTGCCACAATTCTGCCTTCATAGATGGCTTTAGAGGTTTTGATGAGGGATCTCAACTTTTTGTTGAGGCTAATGAGGGAGTTTTTCCAGTCTTGGGACTTCACCTTTTTCTGCAACAGTTTCTCCCTTCTGTTGTAGAGTTTATTAATGGAAGGAAACCATCAGATTGGCTTCCTTTTTGGAGGAGAGCGTCTTGGTTCTTTTGGGTATGGCTAGCTCCATGCATTTATGTATGTGTTCGTACAGTGCATTGGTGTATGATTCGGCAGTCATGCATCTATTTTCCATTGACATGGGTGCCGTGATGTTAGCCACCTCTATTTTTAGGAGCCCAAAGTCAGCTTTGGAGAAGTTTTTCATGGTGGTTACCTTTGCAGGGGGTGTGGGTGATATGTGGATTTCCATGGTGATTAGTTTGTGGTCAGATCTAACCAGGGAGGAATTGACTATTGGTATAGAGCAATGGTTTCCCATGTTAGTATTGACCAGGTCAAGGATGTTTCTTCCTCTAGTGGGGGAAAGAATGAGCTGGTCCAGGGCATTGGAATTGATGAATTCCAGGAAGTATTGGGCCAGTGTATTGGTGCAAGAGTAGTTTTCCCAGTTGATGTAGGGGTAGTTGAAGCCACCTAGTATGAGAGTGTTGGGTTGGACCCTAATAGTTTCCAGGGTGCTTAGGAACGTGGAGTGAGAGTCTTGGGGCATGGTTGGGGACCTATAGCAGTCTACGACCTGAATCATCATCTTACCCAATGTTAGTTGTTCCTGAAGTATCTCAGATGAATTATGCTGGGCAACTACTAGCCTGGAGGTGTGTATATCCTTTATGAATATGGAGACACCACTGCCTTTGGAGATTTGATCCATATTCTGGGGCCGAAAAGTGTGGAATGAGTTATAACCTGGTAGCGCAGGGTTGCTTTCTGCTGCTTTAAACCAGGTGTCCGTTACAGCACAAATATCGATATTCTCTATTTTTAGGAGTGTTTTGAACACGTGTATCTTGAGATTTAGACTTCTAGCATTGAGCAGCATGACCCTCAGATTGTATTTATTTATAGCTGTTACAGTGGTTGTTTGGTCTTTGGAACAATGCCTAAAAAGGCACTATAGGAGTGGCAAGAGACTTAGCCAGTATCCAGAAACCCAGGGGTGACAGATGTGGGCCATCTCTGGCAAAACATCGAGGTCTGTCAATCATGTCATCCCAAGCAGACAGATACTGGATCCCCTTAGAATGACACCAGAAACTTAGCCAATTTGAAGTCAATCGTTTTCTGCTTGTACTGCGGTATCATTCTGGGTGATGGTAGGATGCTGCTCAGGGCTAGGGTCATACCGGCCTGGGCCACATAATCCTCCATGTCTCTTTTCATGTAGTCCAGGGAGGTGCATCTCAGGTCATTCAGACCCATGGGGATAGTGACAGAGTCATACTTGTTGTGGAGTGACCTGAGTGCGTGTGTTATGGGTCTGATTCTGGCACCTGATAGACAGCTGACTGTTACCTTCTCCTTATTCAACCTAGTGAGTGGGACATCAGTGTGCCTCACTATTGAGTCACCTATGATTAGTGTATTGGGCAAGCTGTTTTGCCTTAGGGGCTTAGGTTGAGGGGCACATTGTGTAGGTGAGCTATGCGTCTTGTGCTGTGTTGTGGTGGTTGAGTGCATTTCTGCCTTGGAGGTCTCTGCTGTTTGGGTAGATTTCTATTGAGAGTCTCCACAAAGGTGGGTGTGTGGTTTGTGTTTTTATGTGAGAACTGTGATGGTGGGTGTTCTGGAGAGCTATGTGTTGCATGTGGTGTGGTGCAGGTGTTGACCTTCTCCTCTTGACCAGCTATTCCGGTGTTGGCTTGAGAGTGCATGGCTTCTAATTTGGATATATAGGTGCATCTCTCACAAGTCTGAGTGTTGGGAGGTAAGAGGAGAGGGTTGTCTGTGCACATGAGGTAGTTGCTACACTGCCTCAGAATGCCCAAGTTCACCAGGTTAATAAGAGAAAGCACAGGGAACTGACCTTTAAACATGCTAGGAGGGATGGTTATTATTACTAAGTACTGGAGCTGTTTCCTTATATATTCCTTTTACAGGAAAAATGTCACTCAAGGTGTCTGAGTCTGTACAGAGCACTGCCAAACACTTGAGGGGAAACTAATACGTAGACCCTGACTATGTAAGGATGAAGTATTAAGGCAGATATTCTGAAGTTAGGAAGACCTCAAGCAGTACTTACTGAAAAATAAAGAATTAGCTTGTCAAGAATGATGAAAAGAGGGGAGTCACATGAATGGCTACTGCCTGGCTACTACTAATGCTGATCTCAGCACAGCTTCACCCTGTTGGGATACAATACTCCTTTGCTTCTTCTCTCACCAGAAGCAAAATGTTAGCACCAATGCCAAGAAGAGAAGCAGGCCACAGCCTGTTTGGTGATCTACTGTCTTTTCCCAGATGATGCAAGGGTCTGCAGGCTTGTAGCCTTTTTCTGGTAGATGCCTCAAACAACAACCAGACCAATCAGGTACGTTAAGCACAGACACTTACTCTCCAACCAGAAAGAGTCAGGAATCAATGCACTCTGCTCCTACTCTCACCAGGATCAGAATATAAGCACAGATTCCGAGCTGTCACCTATAAAGCAGTTATTAAACTTTCTGGTGATCAGCAATCTTCAGGAAATAATGTAACTGCACTCCTTCTCTTACCAGGAGAAAACAGAAACACTAATCCCAAGATGACTACTGAGAGGCAGAATGTGGGCTCTCCAATAACTGGTGGTCTTGCAATAGATGCTTAAAGGTCAGATGAAAAAAAATGGTTTATCTTAAACACTGCAGTGTGCACTACGGGAGTTAGGTGTGAAAGTATGTAACTTAAGTTTTACTTGTCTAAAAAGTAAAATTTTATTGGACTGTTACTATTTTTAAAACAGCAAGACAGATTGGAAGAGGGTGGTCAATTTTGTATTCTGGTACTATGGAATACAGTAGGATGGCCAATAAATTGAAATAGTTAAAGGGGAGTGATTTCACAAAATGATAATTTTGTGCTTACTCACACCAGCCAGTAAAAGCAGAGAGGAAATGAGATATATGGTCAAATTAACATAAGAGACAGGCAACTAGAAAGACAGTGTATGGGTCTTGGGTTGTTCTGCAGGCCAGGCATAAGTTTCCCCTACAAAGTCTATACGATATGAAGTATAGCAACAGGAATTTCAGTCAGTTGATGTAAGATACATCCTGGAGGTCCTTGATCTTCATTGTTAGAAACCTCTGAGGTCTCTCTAATTTCTGTAGTTGCTAAGTACGGTACATACGAAATGGGGTGTTATACTCAATTATGGGCCAGATAAGTGCTGAGTATGGGGGGGTTATAATTTCTTTTGCTCTCGAAGCAATGCCTTCACTAATTAAGTGAGCTACATGGAAAGCCTTCCTTACAATGGCAGACACATGGTGGTTGAAGTTAAGCTCGCAGTCAACCTGTGATCCCAGGTCCCTTACCACTTCATGGGTACTTGTACCCATGAAGTGGTAAGGGACCTGGGATCACAGGTTGACTGCGAGCTTAACTTCAACCACCATGTGTCTGCCATTGTTTTTGAGGGTCTATATCATCATAGCGAATGGTGATAATGCCGAACACCGAAAATATCGAAAGTTCACGAGAACAAACTTGTGTTTTTGGGGTCGCAGTACAGTGAGGATTGGGATATTTGATTTGCCCTTTCCTCACTGTAGTGCGACCTCAGAGTTGGAATATATATTTAGTGGGGGGTGTGGGGGGTGCAGCCCCCCACAATAGCAAGTTCGTTCTCATGAAAGTTTGAAATTTTCAACGTTCTGCATTATCACCATTCGATATGGTGATATAGACCCGTTACTGACGTGATACTATGAAGTGACATTGTTTGTGCCGAAGGGAATGATGATGCATTTCTTCACATTTCAGTTTGAGACCATGGCTAATACACCAGTCTGGTCTGTGTGAGACCATCCTGGAGTATACTGACATAATTTGGGAATTTAATGATTGCACCTAATTTGCAGTCATCTGCAGACTTGGTCAGCCACAACCATTTAGTTTTTACCTAAACTTCTGAGAAGGATATACCAAACAGTAGGGGGCCCCAGCACTGACCCTTGTAGCACCCGACTGGTAACAGGTTTGCTGGATGATGTGGAGTTACCCACTTTGATATTGTGTGTCTGGTTTATGAGCCAGTTGGCAACCCATCTTACAATGAAGGGGTTTACATTCAGTTTGCTAAGTTTATTGTTAATGACTGAATGTGGGATTATGACAAAAGCCTATGCCAAGTCAAGGTATTCTGTGTGCACAATTTTCATCAATGGCCTTGGTCACACTTTCAAGGAAATCTATCAGATTTAACAGGCAGGATCTTCCCTTCACAAAGCTAAATATGGTAGAATCTTGGGTTTGAAGGTCACCGATGTCTTTATGAAGTCAAACCAGTACAGATCCGAACCAAGAACAAAGTAAAATATATCCAAAGGCTAGAAAGGAACAGAGCAGTCCAAAGTGTCTTGAATGAAAATTGACTTTAATAAAGAAAAAATAAATAAAAAGTTGAACATTACATCTAATGTAATGTAATATAATGTTCAACTTTTTATTTATTTTTTCTTTATTAATGTCAATTTTCATTCAAGACACTTTGGACTGCTCTGTCTTTATGAAGTCCATAATGATACATTCCATGGTCTTACAGATGAGGTTGGTCAGACATCTGTAATTCCCCACGTCTGTTGCTAGGTCACCTTTATGGAGGGGAATAACTGTAGCTGTTCTCCATTCCACAGGAACAAACCCTGTGGTTAGGCTATGATTGAAAAGGGTACTTAGTGGTGATGCTAATTCATGTTTTAGTCTGTTTAGAAGAAGCCTAGAATGTCATCTGGTCCCATAGAGGCTGTGTTCTTTGCCATGGAGAGGGCTTTGAGGACTTGCTCTTCAGATATGTAAGATGTGGGGGTGTTGGGGGAGGGTTTGTTGCAAGTTAGGAGTGGATAAGGGAGTGAAATGTTTGCCAAACCTATCTGTTAACAAGTTTGCTATCTCTGTGGGGGTCAATGTGTGTGATTCCATTGGCCACCAGTTCTGCACATGCTGTGGTCCCACCCTTTGGGTTACGTACATAGCTGTAAAAGGCCTTATGGTTATCCTTGGCAGTACTTGCTAGGTTTCTCTCAAAGGAGTTCTTGGAGGATTGGACAACTTGTCTTATTTGCCTGTTAAGGCTAAGGAAAGTGCTTTTCCATAGTTAGGGTCTTGTCTTTATTTTCTTGGACAGCAGCTTTTTGCGTTTATTGCAGAGTTTGATGCTGGAAGTCCGCCATGGCAGCTTGATTTTACTTGGGCCTCTGGCTTTGGTTCTATCTGGTACAGCCGAGTTTATACACTTATGCAAGCGTTTGTACAGGGCTTTAGTGTAAGCTTAGGCATAGTTACCACTTTCAGCTTGGGGTGAGGCTTGGGATGCATTTATACCTTCAGCTAGGAGGGTATAGTTTGCCTTGGTGAAGTTTTTTAGCCTGATTTCACCCTTTGTGAGTTCTGGTGTTAGTGTCAGTTTGAAGGTGACTGATTTGTGGTCAGTTTTAACTAATGAGGGTCCAATAGATTCAGCAGTGCACCTGTTTGACATGTTGAGGACCAGATCTAGAATGTTTGTTCCTTTTGTCAGGGTATGGACAATTTGCTCCAGGACATTTGAATTCAGAAAGTCAAGGAACGTTTGTGCTAGCAAGTTTGGGCTAGAGTAGGTATCCCAGCTGATGATGGGATAATTGAAATCCTCCATAACTAGTGTGTTCGGTAAAATTTGGATTGTCTTCAGTTTGGTTAAGTTGGCTTTGTGGGTGTCATGACCCATGGAGGGGGATCTATAACTGGCTAGGACTTGAATGGGGGGATCTAACCTGGATCTGGAGTAACTCCATGGAATTGCCCGATCTATCTAGATGTGAGGTGAATGTATCTATACAGATAGAAACACCGCCTCCTTCAGTTTTCAGACATTCATTTTGCTGTCTAAATGTGTGGATGGTATTGTAGCCTTACAGGGATGGAGTACTCTCTGAAGCCTTAAACCAGGTATCTGTCATCTTCTAGTGATAGAAGTGCTTCCAGGCAGTGCAGTTTCTGGTTTAAGCTCCTAGCGTTTAGCAGCATGACCCTTATTTTGTTCTGATTAGTTAATTTCATGTCTGTAATATTGTTTTCAAGACCTTGCCTATAAAAGGCACTATGGGGCAGGCAAGAGCCTTTGCCAGTAGCTGAAAGCCTAGGGGTGCCAGATGCAAACCGTCTCTGGCAAAGCTGTGAGGTTTGTCAACCATGGCTTCCCAGGCAGACAGGAACTGGATCCCCTTGGAATGACACGAAAAACTAAGCCAATTATTGAATTCAATAATTTTTTTTATACTGTGGCATCATTCTAGGTGAGTATAGTATGCTGCTCATACCTCTCAGCTGTTCAGATTTTCATAGAAAGTACAGATTTTTAACACATATTTTTGGTCTGTTCCTCATAACATTTGTGGTTTTCTGGAAAATCACTGGGATGATCTGAGGACTGAAGTCACTGAATAATGGCATAGATTTTAGTTGCACACTTTAAATCCTTCAGAAAATGTATGTTAAAACAAACCCTGTTACTTTAGCAACTTTTTAAGTTTATAACAACAATATTTAAAATATGTCCCTATTTTGGGGCCTTTGTCCCCTATTTTGTCGGACTTTGTCCAGATTTCTTGCACTAAGAGGTCGAGAGAGATGATGCTGCTCAAGTCTAGGGACATACCTGCCTGTGACACATACTCAGAGAGCTCGACCATGTCTCGCTTCATATAGTCCAGTGAGGTACATCTCAGGTCATTCACACCAACATGAACTATGACAGAGTCATAACAGTAGTTGTTGCTGAGAGACCTTAGTGCATGCGTTATGGTGAATCCTGGCACCAGAGAGGCAGCTGACCATGACTTTCTATTTGTCAAACCTGGTGAGTGGGACATCCATGTGTCTTACTATTGAGTCTCTAATCAGAAGAAAACTGCGTTTTTACTGCATGCTAACAAGGCTCTTTGAAAACCTTGTTCCTGGGTGAACAGTTTGTCTTACACAATGCTCAAATGTAAACAAACTCCTCTAGCAAAAAATCTGAGATAATGCCCCTTTAAACCATCTTCGTTGGTCTCATTAATTACCTCTCCATTCAAGCAGACATTCAATGGGTGCATAACACTCTCTGCAAAGGACGCGCTTTTGCAGATCGACAGAGTACTTGGTCCTTACTGTGTGTTGCCCTGACCTACTTGCTTCCTGTTCAGAGTATCATCACATTTCCTTAACAATATCTTGTGCATCCATAGCATGTGTTCCTTGTCACTTCGGATCTTCAGTGAGAAAAACATTATTTCCTCTCTCTCTGGTTATATTCTTTCATCTCCAATCCATACACCCTTCAGCAGAATATGGTAAAAGTAAAAATGTACCTCACACAAATTTCATTCTAATAAAACTAAAGTGCACACAATGCTGAATTGTAGCCAAATGGTGATCCATTGTGACTAAGATAGGATAGAGTCTCCATTACTGTGTAAAAGTCTTGCTATTTATGTATTTAATCTTTTATAACCAGGGTGGTGGACTGATCCTAAGTCCATTAGTTATATGCATAATGCAAGTGATACTTTATTTCCTAAAATATTCAGTGGCCACCACTCACCCCATAAAAAAAATTGTGTCACTGCCTGGACTGTAGAATACAGTGAGTTATTTTCAGTACATTTGTTTACTGTGCCAGTTTCCATTGAGTCAGGTTTGCAAAATACTGTTTTGGTGTAATTTAACAAATGTGGAGATGAGTAGATTGCCAGGAAATTACAGAAACCGCATGTTACAAGACAGCAGTTCCTCAGAAAGAAATGGGCATGCAAAAGTAAGGTAACATAACGTCTTGTAGAAATAATTGGGGTTAAAACAAAAGTAACTAGTAATAAAACAGACTGAAATACTCAAGGAGTTTCTGAAACTTGCTTCGAAAACTTAGTTTGAAAGTGTTTAAATAAATAAATCTTTCTACTGCTGGCAAACTAAATAAATAAATAAATCTTACTGCAGGCAGAGGGGAAGAAATTGAGACTGTAAGTCCCTTCCTTTCAGTTCTGAGCTGTCAATTGCAGTGACAGTTTTAACACCTCTGCAGTAGTGTGGGGAGAGGGGACTGTCAATTCGACTACAAAAGAAAACCTAGAACAAAGGCTTCCAGTTTAGCTACTTATCTGGCTGCAGCTGGATAACTTCAAATTATAGTGTAAATCAGCCTCTGAGCAAAACATAAATGGGGGTGATTAGCAACAGAAAAGAAGCAGCCCTCTTAAAGAAGGAATACAAACTGACAGTGAGTCACACATTTCCCGTTTTATGTCAATGGCATGGGAATTCACAGTTACTTCCTTATGTCTGGCATGAGTCATAGAAAGAAGACTTGAAATGCTTCATGGGAAAGAGAAAGGGTTGAAGCACAGACCTCCCAACCGTTCCGAATTACTCGTTTTTTACCGAGTTTTGGGTTCCAAATGAAGGGGTGCCACGATTCCCAAGTGGCACCCCTTCATTTCCAATTTTTCTTTACATTTTTAAAATTTTCACGCTGTCGGAGCTGATGTCATCACGTGCGCAATGACGTCAGCTCTGCCAGGCTACCAACCAGTCAGAATTGAGCTCAAGGAGCTCACATCATCATTTCCAGCTGGCTGAAATGTCGGGAATTTGAGCCGGGATTAATGGCGGCAGCCAGGCAGCAACAGTAGGAGGGGGCAGCAACACTAGGAGGAAGCTGAGCAGTTCGCCTGAAATGGTGGGAATTCGAGCCGGGATTAATGGCGGCGGCCGGACAGCCAGGATTAATGGCAGCAACATGCCAGAAGGAAGCTGAGCAGCTCACCGGCCGGGATTAATGGAGCAAGCTGGCGGGCCGAATGAACAGAAGAAGAGCTTGTAGTTCGCCAAGCCGAACAGAGGAATAACTACTCAGGCAGGTAAGGAACTGGTGTGTGTGTGTGTGTGTGTGTGTGTGTGTGTGTGTGTGTGTGTGTGTGTGTGTGTGTGTGTGTGTGTGTGTGTGTCTGTGCATGTGCACATGCACATGGATGCATGCATGCTTGTGTCATGATTCTCAGGCTACATGGATGCATGCATGCTTGTGTCATGATTCTCAGGCTGCCAGTCTGAATTGTTGCAGATTCATTTAGATGTTTGTTGAGATCTTGCTCTATGGAGACTGCCTGCACTGTGTGCTAAGGAGAGCAGAATCATGTTACATTTCCTACACAGACAATTCAAGGACTGGCAATTGTGACCAAATGTAGGTTCATTTTAAAGGGCTGTCTCGTGTGACCTGACAGACTAGATGACCAGGACAGCTGGCAACCCCTGTAGTGGTTTGATTTGTTGTACTACAGCCACCCTGAATATCTGTAGGCAATGGTAGCAGCAGTGAGACATGGATGGCTAGAATGGTATAGTTAGGTTTGCCATTTGTGCAACACATCCTACTTTTTCTACACTTTTTCCTTTTATTTTTCAGCAAATTATCAGCCAGTAAGAGACAGTATAAGTAATAGAAAGTGGAAAGAGTTTTTAACAAAACACTAAAATTGTGACTCTAGGTTGTGCTGCAGTGGAGAGATTAATAGCTATCTGTTACTTATGATCCATGTTTTTATGTGTTTTTATGTTTTCATAACTGACAGCCCTGCATGTTATTGAGTGGTATGGTGAGATATGACATGGAGGAAGACAAGAAAATGTATTGCCAATGTGAGTTTACATCACAGTATACCCAAGATATTGATCGTTGTTTGCTAGTGATTATGAAAATAAACAATATCTCCATATATACTTACTTCAAAAACAAGTGACTTGAAAGTGTTACATGACATCAGATGAAACCTTAGATGTTGTTGAAGAAAACTTGTCTCTGATAGCTGCACTGTATATTCACTGTTATTTTTATTGCCAATTGTACAATTAAGCATGTTTCATATTTCTGTAAATATCCCAATAAACATACATTTATAAATTAATTTCTTGTTACCATGTGAAAGCTTATGTCTGATTAACAGAAGGGTTCTAACAGTATAATGTCTAGGTTGTATAGTTTAAGATATGAAAAGTAGTTTTTGAAAGTTTAGCAGAAATATAACTTGGGCTTGTGTGCAATATATCATACTGTTTATGGAAAGACTATGAATATGCAATTACCATTGTAGGGAATACTTCTTACTGATAACATTGCTATTTTTGCAGTTTTAGTAGTTTTCCCTGTTCACAAAATATTTCTGTTTGTTTATCTCATGCATTTTAAGTTTATTTTGTCAGGTAATGCTCAGGAATGCTAGCTGTTTGTAGGCATACTAGAGGCATGACATTCCACAATACATAGGTGGTAAGCAATTAATTACTGCAGGAAAGTGCTAATCTTTATGCTTAATATTCAACAATAATTCAGGAACATGCAAATTAACTGATAATCCGGTCTTTCTTCATTATGGATAATGTGTCTTTGATTTGCAATTGTGGGCATTGCAGAAACAGGGACTTTTTACTGCAGCCCTTGCCAAGTCTATTTTCATTGTGAGACAGAATAGCCAGGTAATGGGACATTGGAATGGCTGAAGTGGTGCTATATGTTGGTTGTCTGTCCTTCAGTTTGCATTTGAACGTTGGTATCCCACAATTCCATTGGAGTGGGTAGGTTCACATAATTATGTATGCAAATTTTATGTTAATCAGCGTACAGATTTGTACCTATTTTTCATGTGCCTTGTCCAGATTTTTGATGTTTCCAGGTTGAGAGATATGTTGAAGTAGAAGAAGATCACATTGATATATCAAGCCCCACTGGTAGCCTGTTGTGGTAAACAGGCTAAAATTACAAATAAAGCACTTGGAGTGATTTTGAGGTGTTAAAATAGGTCTGGAAACAAAGATAAACTGAAAAAAAATTTTTTTTTAGTTCTAGGGTGGAGTTTTCCTTTAAGAAATACAATAAAATATACGCAAAAGGGACAAAACTGAGACAAGCAGACACACACACACACACACACACACACACACACACACACACACACACACACACACACACACACACACACACACAGTATTTCTGCAGTTATATTTTTTATAATTTTAACACATATATTCAAAAATCACAAAACTCATTGCATTCCAGAATTCTATTAGAAATATTTCTGTCATCGTAGTTACTATTTACATGAAGCCAGATCCTGTATAAGAAAGCTATAAGTTTTACTCTGAGAAATCCTTGAAAGGATTCCAGTCTATTGCGGTATACATACCCCACACTACACACACCTACAATCAATTTAGAGGATTGCCAGTGCATGTACCAGCATGCCACGAGGATTGGAAACTTGGCATTCCACTGGAAACTGCATTCACTGTATCCTAATGCTACTATATGCAATTTTGTACCTGTTAACTTTTATTCTGTTTCAAAATACAAGTCCCTCTTTCATAATTTCTGACTCTTAAAAGTTTATCTAAGCGCTAATCAGCTGCTATACCTCTCTGACATTTAACCATATCTGTTTGCAGTACTTTCTCTTTGTCACTCATCATTATCTTTGGCATAAACTTAAAGTACCCA
Organism: Protopterus annectens; assembly: GCF_019279795.1. Lineage (NCBI taxonomy): Eukaryota > Metazoa > Chordata > Ceratodontiformes > Protopteridae > Protopterus > Protopterus annectens. Next base: position 670,646,795 of record NC_056732.1, read on the forward strand.
ATTTTATTACTCACAAATATCTAGCACTGTATTATTATCCAGTGCATGTCAATGTAGGTACATCACAATATTGCAAGATTTGATTTATGTTAATGTACTTTATTGAAGATTTTTTGTTTAATCCAATGTTTCCATGTTGCAATTGCTATCTTATGAAACTTTGACTCACTGTATTAATGTATGCCATTGTATAATCTTGTGTGGATATTTTCTCACTGGGTTTACACTGGAAAGCTTTTTTTTTTCCAGTCGGACTTTCCCCATCAACAAAAATAAGTAAATAACCAAATAAATAAACTACCACAGACACAGGGAAGACATGTAGTAAACTCCTCACAGAATGCTTGTTATTGAAAAAAACCAGAAGATTAACCAGGTGCTTTCAGGTGGAATAACCCCCATAGTGTGGCTCCATAGCCATACTGCTTCTTGACAAATGTGTTTTAAATGCCAAGTTTAAAATAAGGAATATACAATTATTTTGTTTGCAGTATGATGTCAGTTGTTAAAATGCTCCCAAAAAGTGTCACTTGTGTTCTTTTAGGCCTCACAGCATAATACCTAAGCAGTCAAACTGATTGTGTACCTACCACCGCAGTTCTGAAAACCCACCTTCCTCCATGCCAACACAAAGATCAGCAGTGGTATGCAACCCTGCTATCTACGGTGGCCTGCTGAAATCATACCAATATATAGCACAGCACACCTTCTGCATCACTGTCATTCTGCCTCAGATGTGATGATTCTGTTGAGCTGCAAAGGAATTGATTATTATACTTTTTGCATGGTAACACCCTGAGTGCAAATTGTCAATGCATTTTTCACAGTTTATGAAACCTATTTCTGCATGCCAGTTCAATGTTGGAATTGATCTACTTTGAGCCAGGTGCACAAAATTAGATGTTGTACAAATGAACTATTCCATATATATGTGAGCTGTATAGACAGTGGCCTGTATATTGCATAATTGCAGCCAGCTTTGTATTTGCTTGATTATTTTTTAAGTAATAAGAAATGCCCACATATGCATCTTATTGAACAATTCTGCTATCTAGGCTGTGGGTGACAGACTGATAAGAAAAGTAAATGACTGCTCCAGTAGCCCACACTCCAGAGAGTCTTTTTTACAATTTTACATCCATATATAGTATTCCGCTGCAATAAATGAAAAGTGAGAATACTGGACTGTGAAATTATCTCTAGATAGGCCTTTTTTCTTAAGGCATATTTTAATTAATGGCATTAGATTTAACTCCACTGAATGATGATTGCAATTGCATTCTGTTTTACTTCATTAATGTAGGCATGTCAAGCTTCAGTTAAAAATATTCCTCAGATATGTTCACATTCCTAAATCTAAGTACATGACTGTGATCTACAGAACAGTCAAGAGCATATTAGAACAAATTCATATCTGTCACTATTATATCACAAAAAGTGATTTGTCTGCATTGTGCAGCTCAGAGGCACATCACTATACAAACTGTCATTTAAATTGTGATGATACATATTTAATGACCAAACAAAAGTCATAGACCCCAGCAGTGAATGGACAGATCAAACGTATTTTGCTCCCTTCACTCTTTCAGATTTTCAGATACTGTTTCATGTATGGGATCTCTGCAGTGTAATAAATTCTGTCAATAAAGTCACTTGAAAAAAAAATAAAAAAATAAAAAAATAAATATATCTATATATATATATATATAATAGTAAAGATATACTAATGAGCTATTCAGAATAAGAAGTGGAATGACTTACTCTCTGTTATTGTGGAAGTTGTCATATCGCAGGAAAAGGGATGTGAAGATGGTCTCTGTCAGCAGGGAGTAGATGGCTATCATGATGAGTAGTATAGCCAGCTTCAGCACAGAGTTCAGTCGAAGGAACACAGCACAGGTGACCATGGCCAGAACACCAGTAAACACAAAGTACTAAACACAAAGCACAGTACATGAAAACTAGGTTATTCAGCATAAACATGTACAATATGCTTTTTTTATGCATGTAAGTAGGAGATACTAAACTTCCTATCAGAACATCTATCCTTTATTAATTAAGGCATTCATTAAATTACCAAGCTTGGCTATCTCAGGTACTCACTGTTTTACCTGGAAAATGAGATTATTATGATAACTAGCTGCCCTTGAGTTTGTGGATATTAATCTAAAATTCATACTGAAATGTAGTGCAATTTCAGAACTATAAAATAAATCAGACTTACTGTTACTTTTCCACACTTTGTAGCAGTTTTGATAGAAATTCAAAGACTACAGAATACTTCCCTTAAAAAAAGAATCTGTCTCAGTGCCTTGGCAAGCATAATACTTGTCTTTTACACTAGTTGCAGTAACCTGTCTAATCATTGTACTTTGTAGGTAGCCCAAGATATGCTGCAAATGCCAGTTTCAAGTTTAAACGATGAATGCAGGAAGGCTGTTCTTGTATTAGAATTCCTCAACTAGATCACTCGTCCTTTTGTTGTTGAAAGTACAGTTGTGTAAGTTGCCTTATGTATATGGGTTAGATATTGTTGAGGATTTAACAGCCTGTTAGCCTTCAAAGCTTCAAGGGCACTTTACACATGCTCAAACCATTATCTAGCTCAAGCTGAGCTGAAGAAAAAGAGGGTTTGGGCGCCAAGCCCTTCAGACATTCATGCCAACAGAGAGAAAGGGGATAGAACCCTGAAAGAAGAATGCCATGAAATAATAATACTAATATTATACATCCTCAACCTATAAACAAAAACATACAAATAAACAAACAAACGAACATTTATTCTACACTATTAACAGACTCTACTCCATATAAATTCATCCTCATTCGTATCAATATATCAATCCCTATATCTACCTACCTATCAGTCCCTATAATACCCTTCAGTCCCTATACCTACCTATCAATCCCTCTACCTACCTGTCAGACCCCATACCTACCTATCAGTCCCTATACCTATCTATCAACCTTTCAAGAAAGTACCTTAAAACAACAGCTAATAGCATTGCCTATCCTGTCTCAATTCAGAAACCCCACATTCTGTCTCTCTCTGGAAAAAAAATCACACATTATCCCTCTAAATAATGGAGGAAATGAATTAACTTTATACGTGTAGCAGTCTTATCCTCCCTCAAAATGTATTCATTTTGTATTCAAAAACAATTGTTAAACTGTCTCCTGCAGGAGGAACTCCTATCCCCATCACGATACTGCTTCTAATTCTCCCATAGTGCAAACATGGCACTTCTAACCTTTATAGATGCTGTCAATAAAGCTAGAAATAATGGCAAACTAGTCACTTCCTGATTTCTGGACTTGTCTAAAGCCTTCAACACAGCTTGTCACAGCAAACTCAACTGCAAATCTCCTCATTAGCTCAATCTGAGCCCACTTTCTATGGTTCAAAAGTTACTTGCCTAATAGGTATCAATTAGTAAAAATTCACTCCACCCTCTCTTTATACCTCTCAGTCACCACTCATACCTCACAACTGTACATATTTTTGCAGAATGTCCAGATTTTTACCTCGTATGTTTGGCCTGTTTTTCATAAAATTGTGTTTTTCTGGCAAATCATTGTCAAATCATTGAACACTGAAGTCAGAAAATAATGGCAAGACTTCTGAGTTTCCAACTTCATATCCTTCACAAACTGCATGTTAACACAAATCCTGTCCTTCTATTGTCTAAGTTTGTAAGAGCAATATTTAAAAACGGTCCCGATTTTTGGGCCTCTGTTCTCCCATTATTTATGGTCTTGTCCATATTTTTTGCTCTAAGATGTTGAGAGGTATGCCATTGGTGTACCACAAGCCTCTATCCTTGGTCCCTTCCTCTTTAACATTCTCACCAACACTCTACAGGCATCGACACAGCAGGCATCCCTAATATAATACGTAGATGACTCCACACTCATGTGCAATTCAGAAATCTTGGCACATCTCAAAAAAATTATTCAGGAAGCTTTATCAGCTACTAACACATGGTTTTGAACTGATAACTTGCATGCAAGCCCCCCCCACAAAAAAAAAAAATATTTTTCCCTGAAATTTTTCTCTTTCTCATGAAAAAAACAAAGTGTAAAATTCTCTCTCTTAATAATATAAAAATTGAAGTCAGTTCTCATTTATTTAGTTTTTATTTATTTAATGACATTTGTTAACCGGGTTTGTCCAACTGGGCTTGTGGCCCATTTTCAGTGGAGACCCGAGGAGAAAAGCTCCAGTAGTACATTTTTAAACAAGTACAATTTTAAACAATATTGATATAATAGCAGTTATAGCAAAAATATTCACATATGTTGGGTTGCATGCATAAAAGTTAAAGTTGCATTAAAAAAAAGCTTAGCAACATAATTTTACATTGATATAGTTCAATGGGTAAACAATAAAATTTTTTGTTTGTATAAAATTATGCAAATGCATAGTACACCCATTGGAGAGAGAGGTGTAATGAGGTACTAAGTATGGTCCTAGAGTGGATACATAAAGGGAAGCAAGACTAGGTGGGGTCATGGCAAGGGCAGGTCGTGGAATTGAGAAAATAAGCTTTTAGTTCATTTTTAAAGTGTGAGGTGTGGGAGAGTGAACGTAAATCAAGGGGAAGTTTGTTACAAGCATGGGCAAGGGAGTGTTTGTAGAGTAGTTTGCCTACTGACCTTTTTGGGTGGTAGATATCAAGTAATTGTTGGTTAGATGTACAGAAGGTCTGGGATGGGATGTAGATGGAGACTAAGGAAGATAGAGATGGACAGAGGGAGGTTCATAGGTTCATAGGTTGGTACTAGGCTATCAGCCCTAGGGCCTATACAAGCCTAGCCATAACAATTCCCTGGCTATTTCTTCCCACATTATTTACTTTCCTGGACCCCTGTCTAGCAGGGCGACTGACGTGATCCCTGGGGTGAATTTCCTTTCTCCCATCCAATCGTCAAGGTTCCTCTTGAAGAGGTCCAAAGAGGCACTCTGCTTGACATGTATGGGCAATCTATTCCAGAGTCTGGGGAGTCTCTGGGTCAGGAACCTATCCCTCCAGCATGTTTTGTTTATTGTGATGACAAGGTTTAGATCCCTGGAGCGTGTAGCTCTGAGGGATTGGGATTTCTTTAAGTGTAGCATGTCCAACAGCTCTGGGTTTGACATGGCCTTGTATGTTAAGCAGAGATCGCCTCTGAGTAGACGATATGCGACAGAGTATAGCTGAAGTTTTTTAAGGCGGTCAGCGTAGGGCATCTGCTTTAGGCCTGTGATTCTTTTAGTGAGGTATTTCTGAGGCCTTTCCAGTTGTTGCAGATGTCTTGAGAGGTACATACCAAATGGGGTGTTGTATTCTATAATGGGTCTAATGAGGGATGAGTACAGTGGGACATTGACCTCCTTTTTTCTGGATGAAAAGCCCTTCATGATGAGGTGTGCCACATAGTAGGATTTCCTGACTGTTGTGGCGATGTGGTTATCGAAGCTGAGACCACTGTCCACCTGTGTCCCTAAGTCTCTTATCACACTTTCTGTGTTTAGTGTACTGCCACCTATATGGTAATTCATGGATACATGTTTTTCCCAAAGGGATAATAATACATTTCTTGGCATTGAGCTTGAGCCCATGGCTCTGGCACCAAGCATCTGTTTCTGTAAGGCCCTTTTGTAGAGTATCCACATCATTTGGGGATTCAATAATGGCTCCCAGTTTGCAGTCATCTGCAAACTTTGTTAGCCAAGTCCCTTAGTGTTGACCTGTACTTCAGAGAAGTAGATGCCAAACAAGAGCGCCCCAGGACTGAACCCTGAGGTACTCCACTTGTCACTTGTCTGGAGCTGGATTTGGAGTCGGCTACTTTTACAGTGTGGGTTCTATCAGTAAGCCATTTAGCAACCCATTGGGTGACATAGGGATTAATACCCAACTTAGTAAGTTTATCTATGATTCCAGAGTGGGGATGGTGTCAAAGGCCTTGGCAAGGTCTAGATAGGCTGTGTGGACCACCTTACCCTTGTCCATGGCTCTGGAGACTGATTCAAAGAAGTCAATCAGGTTCAGGAGACAAGATCGGCCCTTCACAAACCCAAACTGGGTGGGGTCCAGTGTTTGAAGGTTGCCAATGTCTTTGTTTATAAGTTCCATGATAATACGCTCCATGGCCTTGCAGATAAGGCTTGTCAGACTGATGGGACGGTAGTTTCCGGGATCCAAGGTGGATCCCCCCTTGTGGATTGGGATAACTGTAGCTCTGCGCCACTCAGTGGGCACGAAACCTGAGGTGCGGCTATGATTAAACATGACACTTAGGTGAGGTGCTAGTTCATATTGTAGTTCATGTAGTACACAGCCCGGGATGTCATCTGGTCCCATGGATGCTGTATTCTTGGCTTTAGAGAGTGCGTTTTGTACCTGTGTGGCCATTATCACTGGAATTTGGCAGTCTTCCGGTATTGAGATGGGCCATTTAGGGGGTGAGAGGGGGGTGAAGTTGGCACTGAATCGATCTGCCAGGATATTGGCAATATCCTTTGGATCAGTATATTTATTGCCATTCTGTTTTAGCTCAGAGCAGATCTGAGCATTGCCATTTAGATTCTTGACATAGTTATAGAATGCTTTGTGGTTGTCTTTGGAATCTTTGGCAATTTTATTTTCATAACTAGCTTTGGAGGATTTTATGAGGCATCTCAGTTTCTTACTGAGGCTAGTAAGGGAGTTTTTTGCATCCTGGGATTTTCCTCTTTTCTGCAAAAGTTTCTTCCTTTTGTTGTAAAGTTTGTTTATGGCAGGGGACCACCAGATTGGCTTCCTTTTTTTGGATGAGATCATTTTGGTTCTATTTGGGATGGCACGATTCATGCATGAGTGGATGTGCTCGTACAGTGCCTTAGTGTAGGATTCAGCAGTTGAACTTTCAGTTCCCATCTGCATGGGTGTCATGAAGTTTGTCACTTCTGACTTGAGTAGCATGAAGTTGGCTTTGGAGAAGTTTTTTATGGTGGTTTCTTTACTGGAGAGTGGGGGTGAGGGTGGGATGTGGACGTTAAGGGTGATTAGCTTATGGTCAGACCTGACTAACGAGGGGGTGACCATAGGTATGGAGCATTGATTTGCCATGTTGGTAATGACCAGGTCTAGGATATTGGAGCCCCTGGTGGGACTATGGATTAGTTGATCCAGGGCGTTGGGACATGAGTAGTTTTCCCAGTTAATGGCAGGGTAGTTAAAATCACCCAGTATTAGGGTGTTTGGTTCTATCTTAATATTTTCCAGTATGTTTAAAAAGGTGTAGTGAGAATCTTGGGGTATGGTGGGGGATCTGTAGCAAGCTACAATTTGGATTGCAGTCTTACCTAGTGTTAGTTGCACTTGGAGAATTTCAGACACATTGTGTTGGCCAACTAGCCTGGTGGTGTGAATATCCTTGGTGAATATTGACACTCCTCCACCTTTAGTGTTTTGGTCCTGGTTTGGTGGCCGAAAAGTGTGGTAAGAGTTGTAGCCTGTTATTGCAGGGGTGCTCTCTGGAGCCTTGAACCAGGTCTCAGTTACTGCACAGATATCGATGTTCTCCATTTTTAGGAGTGCCTCGAGAGAGTGCATTTTGAGGTTTAGACTTCTAGCATTGAGTAGCATTACCTTCAGATTTTGCATGCTTGTACCTGTTACGGTGGTGGTTTTGTCCTTTGAAGTTTGCCTAAAAAAGGCACTATAGTGGTGGCAAGAGCCTTAGCCAGTAACCTGAATCCCAGGGGTGACAGGTGCAGACCATCTCTGGCAAAGCATCGTGGTCTGTCAATCATGTCATCCCAGGCAGACAGATACTGGATCCCCTTTGAATGAATATTTATAAAGAATAGTGTGTAGCATATGAAACTGATAAGATAGCAGAAATTGGGGAAGTTCAAGCCATTGAAGAGAGTTTAAAGAAATGCAGTGGTGTGAGTTGTATGGGGAGTTAGTAATGAATCTGGCTATTTTATGGTAAGTCTGTTGGAGTTTGTTTAGAGTGGAGGCCTGGTTATTGATAAGAACTGGGACGGTGTATAAGAGGGAGGGGAGGAGGAGTGCCTGGCCCTGGGTAAGTCTAGGTTCAGGTGTTAGGAATTTTTTGTTCTGATATAGCAGACCTAGTTTCTGTTTTTTTTTTTTTATATACACTGGAGTATGTGTAGGTTGAACTTTAGTTTGTCATCGATAATGACCCATAGGAGTTTTGTATGGGTGTCAGGTTGGATAGTTGTATTGTTAGAAGATTTAATAAGAAAGGTGGTTTTGTGATGAGAAAGAGAACGGGGAAGGAAAAGTAGGAGTTTGGTCTTTTTGGGATTTAGGATCAGTAGGTTGTGAGAGAGCCATTATTCAGTGGATAGTAGGGCTTGCTGGGTCAGGGAGTGTAGTTTAGGAATGTTATTTGAGATGGATATAAGTGTGGAGTTGTCAGCATACTGAATAAGGGAGGATTTTTTGCATGAGGTGTAAAGATCATTGGTGAAGATGTTAAACAAAAGGGGTCCCAAGATGGAGCCTTGGGGAACACAAGTGGAGATGGGAAGGAAAGGTGAGGAAGATGAGAGCCATTTGACAGATTGTTCCCTGCCAGATAGATAACTGTTAAACCAGGCAAGTGTGGAGGGGGATAGGTGGAGATTTGCGAGTTTGGACAGTAGTAGAGGATGAGAGACAGTATCAAAAGCTTTGGAGAGATCTAGGAATAGACAGGAAATGGGTTTATTGTTGTCTAGGGCCTCTGCAATGATATGAGTGAAGGAGAGGAGGGCAGTGGTGGTGCTGTGGTGAGGGCAGAATCCATGTTGGGTAGGGGTAAGTAAGTGGTGCGTGAGGAGGTGATTGAGAAGCTGCGAGTGAATACATTTTTCTAATATCTTGGAGAGGGGGGACAGAATGGCAATGGGTCAGTAGTTTGAGGAGTCAGTGGAGTTTCCACCTTTGTGAAGAGGGATAGTAAAGATAAATTTCCAAAGCGTTGGGACAGTTGATTCCAGAATAGATCGATTAATTAGTATAGATACAGGAAAGGCAATTGAATCAGCAGCAAGTTTGAGGAATGTATGAGATAGATTGTCAGTGGAGGAAGAGCAAGGTTTTAGCTTGTGTAGTAGAGATTTGATGTAAGTAATGGGAACTGGGTCAAATGAAAACAAAGTTGTGTTAGTGGGACTTGGAGTGGTGGGTGTTGAAGTAGAGTTTGGCTTAGAGGTTACCAGATTTTGAATGGAAGAGATAAAGTGTTTATTCAGGAGGGTAGCTGTTTCCTGAGAGGAAGAGTTAGGGTATGGGGAGGGATTAGAGGGCTTTCCAGGATAGAGGATGTTGTTGAGAGTTGACCAGAATTTTCGAGGACTGGATTTGTTGTTAAGCTGAGCTGAGCTATAGTATAACTTTTTGTCATTAGTTGTATGTTTTTTTGCAAGGTTCCTCAGTTGCTTGCATTTTTGAAGAAGAGGTGTTTGTTTAGATTTAGTCCAGGTTTTCCAAGCACTATCTCTTTGTTTCATAAGGGACCTAGTCTCCTTGGAGTGCCAGGGAGCATAATTTGATTTTACTCTGATCTTCCTAGAGGGAGCTAAGGAGTTTAAAGTACTCATGAAGATACTATTGAAAGTGCTGACAGCATCGTTTAGGGGGAGGTGTTTTAGGATAGACCAATCTATGTTGTGGAGAATGGAGTTAAATTGGGATGAATTGAAAGTCGATAGTTTTCAACAGTCTTTGATAAGGTGGGGTTTAGGTATATGGGAGTAGTGTCATAAGATGGTGGTAGGGAGATGATCACTGAGGGAGTCAGGTAAGGTTTTGGGATTGTGGTACTGGTGGGGAGTCAGGTAAGGTGGTGAGATTGCGGTATTGGTGGCGGGAATTGGTAGGGATCCAGTCTATGATGGAGCTGGAGGTGGAATTTTTATGGAAGCGAGTGGGAGATGCTATAAGTTAGTGGAAGCTGTGTCGGTGGATTCTGAGTTGGGGGGAGTCAGTTGTGAGTTTGGACCAGTCAGTGTTGATGTCACCAAGGATAAGTGTCTCATATGGTATGTTGTGGGAGAACCAGGATAGGATGTTTTCAAGAATAGGCAGGTGGTTACCAGGAGGAAGGTAGATAGAGGCAATTGCAAGTTTTTTGTGGGGATTCAGATGGCAGTTAAGGATGATGATTTCAGTTGGGAGGAAGTTAGGAATTGGGGAAGAGTAAGGTGAGAGGTTAAGGTTGTTTGAGTAGAGGATGGCCACGCCACCCCCTTTTCTTTACAGGTCTATCAGATCAGAAGATATTATAACCTGGTGGGAGCATTTCACTATTTGAGATTTGTGGCTTGAGCCAGGTTTCAGATAAGGAGAGGATGTGAGGGGTATTGAGCGCTATCCATGAGTGCAGTTCAGTAACTTTATTTGCTAGACTCTGAATATTCAATGAGCAAGTAGTTATTATTAGGGAAAATAGTGGATGATAATGTTAAATGCATTTAAAAAACTCACAAAAACTAGGACTGCTTTACAGAGCAAAAAATGTTCTCACCAATACAACTAAAAGTAAACTTGTCACTACTTCCTCCTCCTCCCTCCATTGCTTTATGGTGCTCCCATTCTTAATAACCTCCAAACAATGCTGTTATAAATGACTAAATATGCAGGAAATGCCACTACTTTCAAAACCTACCATTGCATGACACTAAAAAGACTAAACTGGTTAGAACTACCCCATCAACTAACATATGCACAGTTTCTTACCAACTATAAAATCATACAGCATTGACCTTGTTCAGCACTAAATACCTTCTATACAACTACATTTCCACTCAGTCATTATAACCAAACACTCCTGTCTGTCTACAAATCTATCAAGTCTGCTGGGCACGATCTGCACTCATACCATATCTAAGGCCTGGAATTCCTTACCTTCATACATCAGGTCAGTACCCACCCTCCAGTACTTTAGATCCATTCTGAAAGACTTCCTAGCCAAAATCTGACTCTGTTCTTTCGCATTCCCAGGATAAACTATATCCCTACATATGAAAGTCTACCTCTTCACACCTTATACATCCTTACTCTACATTCATCACTCACTTCCTTACATCAGTGACTTTATCTCCCCTAACTCTGTCCAAATATACTATAACCCTGTTTTTCCTCTAACTTCATACTGCAGTTCCTGTTTATATTATACTAGCCTTCCATTGATTTCTCTAAACTGGCTAAAACTTATCTAAGTATCAAATCATTGTCGCATAAGTGCTATTCTTAACTACTGTTTTCACATTATGTCTAATTTGGTATAATTATTTAAACTCTGTGTTTTTGTATTACTTCTGAAGATTGTAAACTTATTGTTCTCAAAATGTTTTTGTAATAATTTCGAGCTTCCCCCCAGGCCTTCACTGGAAATGGGCACCTACCCAGTCAGACTTTCCCAGTAATCAAATGCCAATAAATAAACAAATAAATAATATCAGTTTTACCTATCATCTTACTCTGCTTTATTCCTCCCATGAATCTCTACTATTCTTTAACTGCATCCCTCCACACTCCTCCAATCACACACTGGGTCTATATTATATATTCGAAGTTTCAAAACTTTGACGCTCATATAATTGACACTATATGAGCAATGTTTGAAAACTTCGAATATATAATAAAAAATAAATAAAAACAAAAATAACCTACCTGAATGCTCTGAGCAGGGGGGCAAGCCCCCCTGCAACTCCTACACCCCCCGCTACTTAAATAGACCAACTCAGATATTGCACTACAGTGAAGTAAAGGGAAATATTCCCTATGGCGATCTCACTTCACTGTAGTGTGATCTCAGAGTTGGTATATTTAAGTAGCGTGGGGTGTGAGGGTGCAGGAGGGCTCGCCCCCCTGCTCAGAGCATCCAGGTAGGTTGTTTTTGTTTTTATTTATTTTTTATTATATATTCAAAAATTTAAAACTTTGCTCATATAGTGTTGATTGTATGAGAGTCAAAGTTTTGAAACTTTAAATATATAATAAAGACCCCACACACTATCACCCATCCATGCACCCTTCTAAATCCCAAATATGACAACACTTCATTTTCTGTCATAAGCATTTTGCAGTATACTCACATTCTCAACCAGCTATCAAAAGTATCTCTGCCTTTGTTACTTACCTATACCTCCCACATAATACTTAAGCCAGAATACCACAACAGATTTCCCTAATATCTCTTCCATCCTACTCAACATAAATTACATTAGCACCCTGAAATACAAACAAGCAGCATATGCTCTACCATTATCCAAAATCATGTATAAACTTAAGACCACATATTACTGGCTCTTCAATAGTCACTCTGATAACTGGACAGTGATACTTGGAGACAATATACATCCCAGACATATAACTCCAGACCCCACCAAACCAGTGCTCACACATCCCAAAACAGCAACAGGCCACCTCTTCAACCACCTAGGACTTAAAATACTCCACAACATAACCTAAGAAGTCTCTATAACAAAATCACAGAAGTTCATGCATCTACAGCACACCACTCCCCCGATCTAGTCATAGGCACAGAAACCAGGTTAAAGCCAATTGCCAATGATACAAAAATACTCTCACCAGGTTATACTATACTCAGACTAGACAGAACAAGCAAAAAACATAGGTGGAGTTGCTGTTTTCTACAGAAATGTTTTAGATCTCCTCACTTACCATGATACTATACCTACTTTTAACAATCTGAACTTCTCACCTCACTCCTCAAACTGAATACACAAAAATCTCTAGCCATCATAGATCTATACATACCACCTGGTAACAAAACTCCCATCCCAGAAGAGATCATTGGAAAGCACATTTGTAGGAGTTGTTAGCATAGACTAGCAAAAGACAGCCCTAGAAAACCCAACAAATTCAATTCAGTTACATGGTTCCCCTCAACTGATCAAGATGCCAACTAGAATTAACAAAGCCACAGTTAAAAAATCGATCACATACTGGAGTCAAACATTCATACCAAACAATGTTGCTACAAGTGGCCCCCTACCTGATAGTCTAAGTGACCACCAGCTATGCTAAACAATGAGACACCCCAAACTGTCCCACAAGGTTCATCACTATAACACATGCAGAAACCTCAGTAACTTCAGTAAAGAAATCTTTACTTCCAGCCTGCTCCAGATCAGCTGAGCTCCACTTAAAACTCTTCCCTTTCAAGAAACAGTAGACACATTTAATTCAATATTTCTAAATGATCTGGCAGAGTAACATCATTTAATACAATATTTCTAAATATCCTGGCAGAGCTACATCATTAAGAACCAAAATAGTTTAAAAAACAGCCCCTTAATTTTTATATATATATATATATATATATATATATATATATATATATGTGTGTATATATAAGTTCTTAATCATCCCTGTAGCAATATAGGCAGTTAAGGAGCCATAGCAAACACTGCATAAAAACTGACAAAACATTTATTAGAACAATATCCAAAAGTCATCAAACAATCCACAAACGTTCTGGAAATCATAAATACATTGCTTATTCCTGGAAAACCAACCCAGCCCAGCCCAGCCCATCCCCACCTAATAATTCCCAAAACACTGCTTCACGGTTTAACTCACATTTCATAAATACAGTAACCTCCCTCCCTAAAACTACTACAAATCCGGCCACTGCATGCCAATCAATGAAGCAAAAACACAGTAAGACTCACTCCAGTGCCAACATTTACAATAAAAAATCCCTACACTCCCTTGAGACACTGCCCCTGACCAGCTTCCAACAAATACTTCAAAACGCATTGCAGATAGACTTGCATATCTTCTCTCAATTCTAATAAGCCACCATATCCAAGAAAAACATGTCCCCACCTTATGGAAAAAATCCTATATAATACTCCTGAAAAACTGAGCTCACAAACTACAGACCAGTTGCCATTCCCTTACCCTGATCCAAAATCTTGGAAAGATGTATTTATTTTCAACTTACAACGTACATTATTTCTCATGAACTCCTGTCTCCTACACATCATGGTTTCAGACCCAATCCCAGTTTAACTACTGCCGTTTAGGGTTCATAGATATAATAAATCACAATAGAAATTCAGGTCTTCTAAGCCCTATTTCTAGATCAATCCAAGGTATTCAACACGGTCAATCATCAAATTCTCCTAACTAAGCTGTCTTCTTATGGGTTATCACCCTCCTCACTTAACTGATTTCTTAGTTACCTCACTAATAGGTCCCACGCAATGAAATTGAAATGATGATTTCTCTTCTTTCCTTCCTATACCTGTTGGAGTCCCACAAGGCTCCATCCTCAGATGACTAGTGTTTAACTTATTTATCAATGACCTAAACACAGAAGCAAAAGAGGCTACCATAGTACAATACACTAATGACTCCATTCTAATATGTGCTGCTAGAACACTACCTCTGCTCCAAACATTCACCCAGAGAGACGGTGCCCCAAACAAAGTCTGAGGTATCTGTTGTTACAGACTATGCAGGAGCTGGAAGGGAAAATAGGAGACCTGGAGTCTGATGAAACTAGTCTCACCTCCAAAGAGTTTCCCTTTTCACAAACTCCAAAACCGGTATCTGGAATGTTATGTGATGTTCATGTCACAATCATACAGATTTTAGGTACCACTGAATTTTTCTCATGGGGAGAATTGCCAGTGGAATCAAAAGAATCATAGATGCCACAAAACGTAGAATCCTAAAAAATTCCTGAGATGACACAGTAGTGTGAGTGGATGAATTCGGGAATATATCCACATAAGTTATTGCTTCTTTTTGGCAGAATTTCTGAAGAAGCAGACCCACCTTTGCCAGGCAAAACCTCCCTAGGGGCAGACACTTCAGTCTGACTAGGTTAAGAGGAATTCCCTAATCCTTCTAGAAACAGGAGTGGTTCTCCCATGCCCTGTAAGGACACACCAACAGCTGCAGATGACATGTCCATGATGGCTGTAGGAATTACACAAGAGGGAGCCAAGGAAAAAGATGAACGGTTTGATGAACCAGGAAATGTCAACATTAGAGTCACCCAGTACAGTTGAGGTGCTTTAACAGTCTGCCGAGGTGACAATGGCTTCTCCTATTTGTGGTTGGAAGAACTAAGGAACCGATAGACTGCTCCATGTAAAGCTGAAAAAGATGTCTGACTCTTGAGGAAGGCTGCCAGGGTAGTCAATAAACAGGTAAGTAGTAATAAAGTACCCACCCCCCTCTAAAAACATTAAACACTTACCCCAACTATAAAAAGTAAAATAACACAACTTTTACAAAGAAAAAGCAGTTTTAAATTAGTTTTAACAAATTTTCCCTCAAAAGTAAAAAGTAATGCTCCTGTTTAAAAATTACTAAAAATCATGTGATGTAACAGTGTATAAAAATACTTTTTCTGAAAATAAAATAATTAATTTCAAGGGGAAAGTTCACTTTTAGTCATGAAAATAACAAGTGGAATTTTTTTTTCCTCTCTGAAGGTAACGTATCTGCCCAGCAAGCCAACCGTTGATCCTCAAAAGTCCATAAAAGGAGACTCTTTGGCAACAGGAAAGATCTGAAGGGCTTGGCACCTAAATCATGCTTTTTCTTCAGCTAAAGTAAAACTGACTAACTATTTGGATACAAAGACAGTGCCCTTGAAGCTTTGGAAGTTGGCCAACTGTTATACCTTTAGAAGGATATGACCTAAAGAGCTAAGGCTACAGCAACAGCAGTGAGAAATATGATGAACATTTTATGTTACATTCCATTACTTACCCGGTTTACAGACCCCAGTCTTTAACTAAAAGCATCACAATCAATTTATTTATATATGAATCAATTATTGTGATATAAATAACATAAATAGTGTTTGCTGAGCCCTCTAGTCAGTTGAACCATAATATACAGTTTACACCTTACTGATTAAGTTATGCATTGTTTACTAATAAATAACATTTTGAAATAAGAAAATGAAACCACCAGAGTGTATTTTCTGTAACAGATACAAGGCAACCTTCAAACACTGGACCCCACCCAGTTTGGGTTTGTGAAGGGCTGATCTTGTCTCCTGAACCTGAGTGACTTCTTCGAATCAGTCTCCAGAGCCATGGACAAGGGTAAGGTGGTCCACACAGCCTATCTACTCCTTGCCAAGGCCTTTGACACAATCCCCCACTCTGGAATCATAGATAAACTTTCTAAGCTGGGCATTAATCCCAACGTCACCCAATGGGTTGCTAACTGGCTTACTGATAGAACCCATACTGTAAAAGTAGCCGACTCCAAATCCAGCTCCAGACAAGTGACAAGTGGAGTACCTCAGGGTTCAGTCCTGGGACCGCTCTTGTTTGGCATCTACTTCTCTGAAGTACAGGCCAACACTAAAGGACTCTGGCTAACAAAGTTCACAGATGACTGCAAACTGGGAGCCATTACTGAATCCACAAATGATGTGGATACTCTACAAAAGGGCCTTACAGAAACAGATGCTTGGTGCCAGAGCCACGGGCTCAAGCTCAATGCCAAGAAATGTGTAGTTATCCCCTTTGGGGAAAAACATGTATCCATGAATTACCACAGAGGTGGCAGTACATTAAACACCGAAAGTTTGATGAGACACTTAGGGACACAGGTGGACAGTGGTCTCACCTTCGATAACCACATCGCCACAACAGTCAGGAAATCCTTCTATGTGGCGCACCTCATCACTAAGGACTTTTCATCCAGAAAAAAGGAGGTCATTGTCCCACTATTCTCATCCCTCATTAGACCCATTATAGAATAAAACACCCCGTTTGGTATATACCTCTCAAGATATCTGCAACAACTGGAAAGGCTGCAGAAATACCTCACTAAAAGAATCACAGGCCTAAAGCAGATGCCCTAAGCTGACAACCTTAAAAAAACTCCAGCTATACTCTATCGCATATTGTCTACTCAGAGGCAATCTCTGCTTAACATACAAGGCCATGTCAAACCCAGAGCCGTTGGACATGCTACACTTAAAGAAATCCCAATCCCTCAGAGCCACACGCTCCAAAGATCTAAACCTTGTCATCACAATAAACAAAACATGCTGGAGGAATAGGTTCCTGACCCAGAGACTCCCCAGACTCTGGAATAGATTGCCCATACATGTCAAGTAGAGTGCCTCTTTGGCCCTCTTCAAAAGGAACCTTGACGATTGGAAGGGAGAAAGGAAATTCACCCCGGGGATCACATCAGTCGCCCTGCTAGACAGGGGTCCAGGGAAGTAAATAGTGTGGGAAGAAATAACCAGGGAATTGTTATGGCTAGGCTTGTATAGGCCCTAGGGCTGATAGCCTATGAACCTATTACAAAGTGAGCTACATATCCACTTGTGCTTTAAACCCTTAAATACTAGCTATAGCAGAAAAAAAGCTTAATGATGTATGTGTGTGTGTGTGCGTGCGTGCGTGTGTGTGTGTGTGCGTGTGTGCGTGTGTGCGTGTGCATGTTTATGTGTGTGTTTGCACATGTGCATCTATGTGTGCAGATTCACTGTGTTCTAAACATATACATTTGCACGGTGGTACAGCATTATAAAACCACATTTCTCCTCAACAGATAAATAATGACCATGTTTCAACTTCCTCTTACAGGAGTCTTACAGCTCTTTTACTGTACCTACTACACTGTAAATCAGAACTAGCTAATGAATGCCAAAGAACATGATGTACATTGCAGTTCCTACAGAAGAAAAAGCATCAGATGGATTCAGTCTTGACAAGAACACAGATGACTCATGCGTGCCTGTATCAAATTATTCTTCTACTCTGTGAGTGTAAGAAACAAAGTCTTGAATTACCCCATGAAATTAGACCTATCTGTAATTTCCAGCTCTATATAAAGACTTTCTTGTCCATGGGTCACATAAATCAGAAGGAAGCAAACAAACACTGAAAGACCATTCCGTTGCAAAATTGCAAAATTCTCTATATCATCAACATTTTATGGACTACTGTGAAGTTGTAATTTGTTTGTGTGTGTGTGTGTGTGTGTGTGTGTGTGTGTGTGTGTGTGTGTGTGTGTGTGTGTGTGTGTGTGTGTATGAATATTTAATGACTACATCCACATCCCAAAAGTAGTTTTTAGATTAATTTCCTGTATGTACACACACAGCATTTACAGTTGCATACTTCCATTTCTTACAAAAAAAAAAACTTCCATGAATATATCTACCACATTTCAACAAAAAAAATAATAAATAAAATGACAAAACATGCTACATACATAGTCTAACCTTTCTACTGCACTGTCCTCCAGTGCTCTGTTTCTTATTGCTGGTAACATATAACTCACGTGGCATACAATCAGAGGTCCACATTAAAATTTTCCACATGGTTCTATTTGTTAATAAATATCTAATCAGCTGAAGTCCAAGAAACACTAAGCAACTATATATATGTAGTTTTATACTAAACTAGTATTGCTATAGAGACATTATAGTACAACCTTTTGCACATTTTTAACTTAAGCTATCCATTACTTTCCTTAAATGGGAAGGGATAATCTATTCTCCACAATTATACTTTTACATGTTATAATGCCAGTTAACAAAATTTCTTAAAAATCATCTTTACTGTGATAACATGGAGTGATTAAAATATTGGTCAGTGTAAGCATAAGTTACAGTTTATTCCAGTGCCATAAAGGGGATATAGCCATGAATGCGGCCTGGATGACCTGAAAATGAATAGCATTTCTGGTGCTTGATGGCACAGAGAGGGAGAATGGGAGTACTCATCATGTGGTGATGAGTGACATGCACTCAATCATGCTAGACTAGCATGGTTCAGTTTCCCTGGTGGAGCCCAGGAAAACAGCCACATGGTGCCATCTGAGGGTGGGTAAGGAGTCAGTTCTTTGCAGAAATAAGGGGGAGTTGAATTGCTATCATCTATTGTACATCCTGCCCTTGCTGTGTTACTGGGCACAAGGAAGATATGGAATTAATTGGAAAAGTGCTCCCCAGCAGCAGAGTGATGCTGCCTTAAGGTTCTCCATCTCCTTGCCATCCTAAGATATGGACCAGGATTAGCCAAGGGAGGCCAAGTCAGGTCCTTTAGATCCACAGGGTAAACACAGGGACTGGGGGCAGCTGATGGTCAGTTGTGCGGAGCCTAAAACAGAAAGCAAAACATAAATAAGTAAACATAAGTTACACATACTTGCATTGGCGCAGACAGAAAAGCAAAACCTGTGGAAATTTAAGAATATTTTTCTAACCTTGTAACACTGAAAGGACAGCAAGTTGTGTAACACCATTATTAACATTTAAAATGCTAATATGGCACTCTAGCAAGGGGTCTTCTAAACAAATCCCACATATTTCAATAAAACAAAGCCATCTTTAGCTTTTAAATTTAGGGATGTTGGGAAATAAATACCCTAGCTTTTAAATTTAGGGATGTTGGGAAATAAATACCCTAACTTTTAAATTTAGGGATGTTGGGAAATAAATTCCCAGAAACTTGTCTCCTGTGTCATCATTCCATCTGATAAATAGGTAGGTACTGTAACAGACTGAAAACATTCTGCATCAATTGCACAAAATAGCAACCATTAGACAGTAAATGCATTAGTCTGAAATAGATGCTTTGTGTGGATGTGGTGTGTGGTACAAGCCCCTCTCTCTGCATGCAAATACATCATCAATGATTTTGCAAATACTTTCTTAAAAAGTCAGTTATTTTCCTTTCTTTGCTGATTTTGGAATACAAAAGTCCATGGGCGCAATGTTCTCTGATTTGGGCATTTATGTTTTGGAATATTAATGTCTCCCATAAATACAGACATATTTTTTAAATATATGTATGTTTGCTAACCAGATTTACCACAAAAGCAAACAGATCTAAATGCAAGTGGAGTGGAATTTTTCACCCCTTTTTGAAATGTGATTACATCTGAACTAAGAGTAGGAAAGGACACCTTCGCAAGCTCTTTGGAACATACAAAGATGACAGGTGCAAGGGCATAAAATGACATGTACTAATTCCATAACCACAGTTCTCTGTGTTTGCTTTCTAAAGTTCTACTAAAAGAGTGATTATTTACTATGGAATCACTAATGTTCTCTTGTCTTCTTGCTAGAGGGAGGAAACATACCAGTTCTACTGTCTAGAATTTCTGAATGACCAATAAGTCATAGGCTTGAGGTACAAAACAGTCAAGTAGTGTCGTAATTTTGAATTTAACATATTCAGAGCATATCCATAATCATTATTTTAACCTTATTATTTATTTCTGGTCAGAAATTTTAAATGTGTATTCGGTTTGATATAGACAGCAGTAATGTCAAAATACAGTGGCAAAAAATGTCACATCTTCCTGGCTTTGTGACTACAAAAGGCATCACCATCAGAGAAAGCCAGCAGAAGACAGCATACATAACAACTACTGGCCGGAGGCCTAACCGAAAATGGCAGACCCACAAACAATGCCAGCGATATGGGAAAAGGAATCAAGATGGCACATCTGAAACAATAACTCAAGAAAACCAGGCTGTGAGAAACACATGTTGATGGACAATAAACAGAAACAGGAGAAACAACTGAGGTAACAGTTAAAGAAGTGGACAGTGCAGTAATCCAACTGCAAACTTATACAGCAACACTACTTCTTCAATCTATAATGAAAGTATAGAAATGTTGAAAGCCTACTGTGGTGTGACGAAGGCCCAGAGCCTTTCCATACCCCACAATAGGGCTTCACTGCTCAAATTTATATAAGACATACTGAAGTTGTCACATTCTTCTTCTTCTTTCGGCTTTTCTCGGTTAGGGGTCGCCACAGTGGATCACCTGTCCACTCATGATTGGCAGTGGAGTTTTACAGTATCGAGTTGCCAGCCAGGCACCCAACCTTCCACAGAAGGCACACACTCACACTTAGGGCCAATTTAGAGAGTGTCCAATCCACCTACAGCATGTCTTTGGGATGTGGGAGGAAACCAGAACACCCGGGGGAAACCCACGTGACCACAGGGTGGACATGTAGACTCCGCACAGAAGGCACCCCAGCCGCGGATCGAACCGGAGAACCTCTTGCTGTGAGGCGGCAATGCTAACCGCTGCACATTGTCACATTGTGATTTCAAAAAAAAAAGCTTACTTTGTGTGTGCTGAGTGTTTCAACTATGCTCAGCTCTACACTCTTTTGTTCCTACTTAACCTGTTCATTATTTTACACTCCCTGTTTTTCATTCCATTATTGAACTTTTGAAAATGTTATACTTACATTATACACACTGCTTTACTCAATCATTAATTATTTTCAGATTTACTTGCATATTGGTTAATATTTAGATGACTGTCCCTGCTGAATATTTTGTGTAGGTGTTTGAAGACCACTACGGTGAAGGTTAATTTTACACCCAAGAGCTCTGTTTCAAAATGGCAACTCACCTTCCCCATTGGTGAGGTGACCTGGAGTTAAAATATAAAATGAAGCAGTAGTGATGGCATAACCTCATTCATAGTGGCTCCAAGGGGAGTTTGTCTGATGTTGAAAATGATTATTCAGCTTTGTGGAAACTACCAGTCTCACTATTCAGATGAAAAATATCTGTCTAATCCCAAACCGACTTAAAAAAAACAAACAAAAAACCCAATCTGCTACACATTGATGTGTGTGTGTGTGTGTGTGTGTGTGTGTGTGTGTGTGTGTGTGTGTGTGTGTGTGTGTGTGTGTGTGTGTGCGTGCATTGAATGAGCAAGCACTGTATAAAAAAAAGATGAAAAAAGGGCAGCTTCCCTAGATATGTTATAGCACAAATACTATAAATAAAATACAAGAAACTGCTCTCTCTCTCTCTCTCTGTATATATATAAAATAAAATGTACATGAAGGAGCAGTCAACTTCTAAGGCATGATATCTAAAGCTTAGAGGACCTTATACTTAAAGCTGTTGGTTTTAAGATGAAAATTGTGTTGGACATTGAGATTGTTAGACAAACTTGCACAACAGCTAACTACAGAAAACTTTCAAATAATTAGATGTTGTATCTTATGCAAGCAGCATAGGCTATACTGCAAACAACACCATGCACAACACAGACTTTGTACATATTTAACTTGCATCCACAGGAATGATTAGTGCCTGTCCACCTTAAAGGGCCAGCATGGTGTGATATCTATCAATCCATCCATCCATACAGTTTCTACACCACTTTTCCAGGTGACAGTCACATCGTCACTAAGCTGAGCTGGGCAGACCAAACTTTTATGTCTCCAGCAATAGTCTATGTCTCATCCTAAGTGCTCTCCAGGCATTACCAGGAAATATGAGAGATATAATCACTTCAGCACATTCTGCTTCTGACTGAGGACTCATTATGTGTAGGTTGTGCCTGGTACACCTCCCATGGGAGGTGAGTTCTAGGTCTAACCCAGGATCTATTATCAGTAAGGCATGGCTGGTAGACCTCCCATTGGGGTGTGCTCTGGGTATGACCCATGACATATTTATCAGTAGACATGCCTAGTACACGTTATATTAGAGGTGTGTTCTGGGTCTGCCCAGGACCTATTTCAGTAGGTCCAGGAGTGTGTTCTGGGTCTGATCCAGGACCTTTGATCAGTAGGCCATGGCTGGTACACCTCCCATGGGGTGGGTGTTCTGGGCATAGCCCATGACTTATCATCAGTAGGACATGCCTAGTACACCTCCCATAAGAGGTGTGACCAGGGTCTGATCCATGACCTATTATCAAAAGGCCGTGCCTGGAAAACCACCCATAGGAGGTGTATTCTGAGCCTGACCCAGGACTTGTTATCAGTAGACTACCATAGGAGGTGAGGTTTGGGTCTGACCCAGGACCTATCATCAGAAGCTTTGCCGAGGATACCTCCCACAAGAACTCTCTTCCAGGTCTGACCCAGGACCTTTGATCAGTAGGCCATGGCTTGTACACCTCCCATGGGGTGGGTGTTCTGGGCATGGCCCATGACTTATCAGTAGGACATGCCTAGTACACCTCCCATAGGAGGCATGACCAGGGTCTGACCCAGGACTTGCTATCAGTAGACTCCCACAGGAGGTAAGTTCTGGGTCTGAAACAGGACCTATCATAGGTTCATAGGTTCATAGGTAGGTACTAGGCTATCTGCCAGTGGGCATTTATAAGCCTAGCCAGAGTGTGTCAGCTTTTGCCACCCCATTAATTAATTAACTGAGCCTCTGTCAAGATGAGCCAATGAAGGGATCCCAGGAGTGTATTTTCTGTCACCCATCCACTCGTCAAGGTTTCTCTTGAAGAGTGTTAGAGAGGGGCTCTGCCTAATGTAGTTAGGAATTTTGTTCCAAAGCATGGGGAGTCTCTGTGACAGGAATCTATCCCTCCAGCATGTTCTATTTATTGCTGTATTGAGGTTTAGCTTACTAGAGCGAGTGACTCGCAGTGACTTGGATTTCTTTAGGTGGAGTATGTCCATCAGTTCTGAGTTGGACATGGCTTTGTGAGTCAGACAGAGATCACCTCTGAGTAGGCAATATGCCACTGAGTACAGCCGGAGTTTTTCCAGTCAGGCTGCATAGAACATATGTTTGAGGCCAGTAATCCTCTTGGTGAGGTACTTTTGTGGTCTTTCCAGCTGTTGGAAGTGTCTTGTGAGGTACATCCCAAATGGGGCATTGTGCTCTATGATGGGTCTGAAGAGTGATGAGTAGAGGGGCACTATAACATCTTTATTTCTAGATGCAAACCCTTTAGTAATTAGATGAGCTACATAGAAGGATTTCCTAACTACTTTGACAATATGATTGTTAAAGGAGAGATTGCTATCTACCTGGGTCCCCAGATCTCTTATTACCTCTACTGTATTAAGGGGGCTGCCACCTATGTGGTAATTCATGGGTGTTTTGTTTTTCCCAAATGGGATGACTATGCATTTTTTGACATTTAGTTTGAGACCATGACTTTGACACCAGGTGTCCGTCTCAGTAAGGCCCTTTTGGAGAATGTCCGTGTCAGCCAGAAAGTCAATTATGGCTCCCAGTTTGCAGTCATCGGTGAACTTGGTTAGCCATAGTCCTCCTGTGTTTGCCTGTACTTCTGAGAAGTATATGCCGAACAGTAGGGGATCCCAGGACCGAGCCTTGTGGGACACCACTTGTGACTGGCATCAGGTGCATTGTCCAGGATGCCTCCCACAAGACCTCTCTTCCAGGTCTGACCCAGGACCTATTATCATTAGGCTGTGCTTGGGATACCTCCTGTAAGAAGTATGTTCCTGGTCAGACCCAGGACCTATTATTAGTAGCCTGTGCCTGGGACACCTCCCATTAGTGGTCTGTTCTGGATCTGACCAGGACCTATTATCAATAGGCTCTGCCTGGGACACATCTCACAAAAGGTGTGTTCTGGGTCTGACTCAGGACCTACTATCAGTAATAGGATCATAGAAGGTTGATATACTAACGGCCCTAGAGCCTTTTTCACCCTAGCCATTTATGCCTCAGATTACTCAATTATCAATGCTCATGGGCTAGAATGGCTATGTTATATGTCTATAACTTATGGCATCTACAAACTACCCCTGTCATTAAGAGCCACAGGCAACAAGCTAGGGGTGAATTTGTGATTGTGATAATGATATTAAAGTAATGATATAATATAACAATATAATTATAGTGTGTATGATAATTATAACACACTTATACATGATTTACTCATAGTATGTTATAATACAACACAAACTTTCTGTAAATCCCATCAAATAGTCTTTTTTTGGTCAGCAGCTCTGTAGAGAGATCATTTTCATCTATGGTATCTTTTCATATGGCAGGCCTCATAGTAACCACAAAAATGATAGATCTTTATATTTTTCTTCATAAACAATGCATCCTTTGTAAACTTATAAATCTGTACACCATCCATATGAATGTCCTTCAGGCATAGGAGACTACAGTCACTAGTTCATTTTCCTGCTTCTGTCTTAATAGATTTAACTAATTCATTTAAAAAGAAGGTGCAGTTTTAGAATATATAACTCAGTGATAATGTTTGCTTTGAATATATATTTTTTTTCACTATGTTCAGGTGGTCTTAGCATATATAGGTACTTCTTTACTAACACGTGCATAACATACTGTTTTGTGTATAATGAACAGCTGAGTTGATTCAGACGATCTCTTAAGTCTTGTGACAACGTAATGCTAAAATTCCCTTAATGCAATAAAAAGTTGAGAAGAGAGCTTGTTTTAAGTGTCTTAAACATATCCAGCTGTTAGAAAAAGAAAAAAAACAATAGTTAACTGGTTAATTAATGTATAACTCTGGCCCCAAGTTAATCTAAACAATTAATCAAGCACCCAGTCTTTTCAGCTGGTTGGGTATTTATTGTTGCGTCTATGCATTATTTTTCTTTTACCCCCTTTATTCAGTTCATATTCACATGTGAGCTGGTACTCACTGAGTATAATACAGAAAGGAGGTGGATACCAGTGCATTGGCATTGCAGGATGCACAAATGCTTAACATTGCACTGCATGCACTAGTAGTCATTTCAGTGGCTTACTAATTCACCCGTTGCTGCTGGCATGACTGTGGTATTTGGCAACAAAATGGAGACAGTGGGAAAAAAAACATCAAAAACCTATGTGGACTCAGAGAAGACATACATGCTGTGCATGAAGACACCTAATCCAGGAAATGAACCAGAGAATCGAGTGCTATGAAGCAGCAATACAGACCTCTCGACTGTCTCTGTTTTGGGTGTATGTTCCTATTTTCAGGCCTGATTTACTGCTGTGCATTATATACCTATTCTTAGATGTGTATCCATATTTCCAGACTTGATTTACTTTTTTTTTTTTTTTTTACAAATTTTTGAATCCTCCCCACCACAACTGATTTTTGAAGCTGATCTAGTATGCAGAAAGCAACAGTAGCACAACCAGTGCAGCAGTGACACAAGAAAGAAGACAAAATAAATGACCTTGTGCAGTAGAATTTTGCAACAGCTGCGGTGGTGGTGCTGCGGTAGCATTGTCGCCTCACAGTAAGACGTTGTCCTGTTCGATTCTCAGCTAGAGCGTCTTCTGTGTGGAGACATGCGTGAATCGGCATGCCTTTGTTGAAGGTTGTGCATCAGGGCTGGCAACTCGTCATGTAAAAATCTACTGCTAATCATTAGCGGACCGGAGTTCTGCTGTGGCGACCCCTAACCAGGAAAAGCCGAAAGACTCAGTCAGTTCATTAAATTTTACAGATTTAGACTTTCTCTTTGATAATGTGCATATATTTTTCATCATTTTTGTCACTCTGTTTTTAAATAAGTGTTTCTGAGTGACATACCTATGGATGTTGACTACATTGGTGGTTGAGAGACTTAAGTATGAGAATTTAATGCTATCGTGAGTTTCACCACAACGTATTGTGTTTTGTGAGTCGGTGGTAAACATTTTGTTTTTTCCCCTTTCTTGCACTCTATTGTGACCTTGTAGTTGGTATAAATAATTTTAGGTGGGTTGGAGGCTTGCCCCCACATCACAGGATATGTGTGTGTGTGTGTGTGTGTGTGTGTGTGTGTGTGTGTGTGTGTGTGTGTGTGTGTGTGTGTGTGTGTGTTACCTCATTCCAAAAATGACTTTTTGTGCCTTTTTCATTTTTTTTGTCTTACTGTTTTCACTATTTAATTTTCAATAAATTGTGTGCTGAAAAAAAGATTGTTGAAGGCACCTATGACAACCTTTCACATTAGTATCCCACATGCCCACTGGAAGTGGGAAGAGTTAAGTTCTATTTGTTATTTAAATGTTATAGTAATCAGATGTTCAGATTTTTTGGCTGGATGTATCTACTTTCAAAGGTCTTTGTTCTTATTTTCAATGTCTGCAGGTTGACAGGTATGCAGCACTAATGTTGCATAACACTAGCTTTCTTTTTCTGTTCTTGTTGTTTCACCTAAAGATAGTCAGGTGAGTATCATTTATGTGAATAAAAAGCAATAAAAAAAAATGTTAGTGGAAAACAAGCACTTTTTTCAAGAAAGTATGGCTCCTGCACCCCCATATGACATATATACCAACTCCTCAGTCACACAAGAGTGGGAACAGTGCAATGTTGATTATTGCTGAAAGTGGGAAGACCATATTTAATTTAATTCTTCCAGTGAATCAATTTGCTGTCATTTATTTATATTACTGGAACTTAATCATTTACAATTTTCTGACTGCTGCACATTTTTGCAATTGAATTCTATAGCTCAGAACGATACATTCTGATATCTGTTCCATGCTTATTATGCCATCTGAATTCATTCATAACTGCATGAATTGCTGGCCAACACTTTCCAAACACCTGTTAAAATTTTCGCTGTTTGGGAATGCATTTTCCCAGTCTTTCCCATGACAAAAAAAAAATAGACCTGTAGGAACACC
Source organism: Protopterus annectens (assembly GCF_019279795.1). Taxonomy (NCBI): domain Eukaryota; kingdom Metazoa; phylum Chordata; order Ceratodontiformes; family Protopteridae; genus Protopterus; species Protopterus annectens. The sequence goes on from NC_056732.1 coordinate 670,674,170, forward strand.
CAAGTATCAAAATTGCAAACAAGTCAATAACTGCTCAAAATAATGAGAATGAATTACTTTCCAGCCACCCACAGGCAGCTATGCTAACAGATTCCTTCCAATAATTACTGTGCTGTAATTCTGTCAGATCAGTTTGTTGCTGTATGATGATGGTTTGTGCTACTGTCTAAATAGCCTGCCTATAACGTTGTACAGTAACTGTGAGTCTCTCTTCAGAAGACTTGAAATTTACTTAGAAGCTTTGCTTTCCCAGCACTGCTACAGTATGTGCATTGATTGGTCAAGAACACTCCGTCAATGGGGCTGGATGACAAACTGTACACCTACTGGTCAGCTTGAAACTTGAAATGTCAAACCCTATAGAGAGGCTGTTCAACATTAGCCTCAAAACAGGTTTTGTGCTAGATGAATAGAGGACAGCAACAGTCATTCCCTTTCCCAAAGGTGGGGCTACAACAGACTTAGGTAATTACAGACCCATAAGCCTAACCAAAGTCATGTGTAAGGCTATGAAAAAGATTGCTTTGGAAATATTACATCGGGATATAGGTGACCCTCAGATGTTTGATACGACCCAATGCAGATTCATCAAGGGTACGTTTTGCCTCCTTAATCTGGTTAATTTCCTCAAAAAAGTCACCGAGGCAAAAGACAAGATCAAATCAGTGCACACTGCCTATCTAGATTTCACAAGGGCACTTGACACCATCCCACATTCAGGCATCATAGGAAAACTCTCAGCTAAATGTTAGTCCATATGCAAGTCAGTGGACAGTACACTGGCTCACACATTGACGATGGGAAGTAATATGGACAGCTTCCCTCCTCCTCCTTCTCATCCTCCACCAAAAGACCTGTTATTAGTGGAAGGTCCAGGGGTTCAGTACTTGGGCCACTTTTCTTTGAAATTTACTTCTCAGAGGTTAAAGTTAATGTTTAGGGATTGTGGATGACCAAGTTTGTAGATGACTGCAGACTTGGAGGCATCATAAACTCCCAAAAAGACACCATGATCCTACAAGAGGGCCTGACCCACCTGGTGGTAAAACTATTGACTGAAACTAAATGTAAAGAAATGTATAATCGTACCTGCCGGCAAACATGACTCCTTTAATAACTTCCACATTGAAAGCACCCTCCTTGAAAACTGATCCTGTGGCTAGAGATTTAAGAACCTGTACTGTCAATGAAATGTCCTTTAATCACCATGTATCATCTATTGTGAGGAAGTCCCTTTTTATTGTGCATTTTATATCAACGAATATGGTGGCCAGATCAAGCAACATAATCGTTACCCTGTCATCAGCGCCCATTAGGCTAATCAGTTAGTATAATACCCATTTCAGTAGCTACCTGTCCAAACATTTGGCACAGCTGGAACAACTGCAGTGCTTCTTCATTTAGAAAAAAAGGCCTAAATCATAAAAACTTTGCAGACTACCTCCAATCGTTGCCTTCTTCTAAGTATCATACATGCTACTAAGAGGCTACCTTCTGCATTGTGTATGGTATACAGCCTCAACAAACCCTCTTTTGTCATACCTATTATACATTGGGATGTCCAGTGCTATCAGAAACACCTGCACAACGGACCTCAGTCACTTCTGTAAGATTAATAGAACATGCTGGAAAGACAGGTATGTAAGACAGATATGGAACTCTCATCCCTCCACAAGAAACAGAGTACTTTTCTTAGTCAATGCAAATATAATTTGGATGACTGGAAGGGTAATTGTAAATTCGCCCCAGTTTAGCACCAGTGGTCCTTGTGAATGGGGAAACATAAAAGTAACGAAAATATACCTGTACAGCCTATCTTTGGAGATTCATATTACAAAATATAAGTACAAGTAACTACCATGGGGATGGTGGTTAGACTTTTTAAAATCCTTACAGATCAACAGCCTAGTACGTACCTATGAACCTATGATATATATACACACATATATATATATATATATATATATATATATATATATATATATATATATATATATATATAAAACTGATAAAATGATCCAGCATCCTGTTTCCTGTACATTATTACTTTACCTTCTACTACAGTAATTTCTACAGTAATAGACAAGCATGCAGCTTGCAGCTATAATTCCGAGTACATGTGCATTTGAGTACTTCCACTAATATTTTACCCATGAGCCTGATGCAAGGCCACATGTGAGAACCTTGACAACAACATGACTATTTTGATAATAATACATGTAATATTTAAATTTAATTCATCTGTTTAATTATGAATTTAATGACCATGTTATGTCGAATGAAACAGAATGCATTTAACAACCACAGCATTTGCAAAGCAAAATAAGTTTAACTATTAGAAGCAAAAGACATGGTTGCGAACATCAGGATTTCAAATTTTTTGTGAAACTGAAAAATGTCTAAACATTTAAAGCAGAAGTTCAAAGCAGAATTGTAATCCAGTGTTCACACAGGAAGCAAAAAATTTGCTCCACAAATTCCTGTTCTTAATTTATCATCTCCAAGGTTCCTGTACCTTGGGAACGAATTTCTAATGTAGCACTCTCTATCCAGAGCATTTATTATATATTACTCCATATTATTTAAAAAGTGCCTGGAAATCTAAAATGAAAAATAACAGGATGCCATAAATCATATACTTGTCACAGATATCTCACTTATCTTAAAAGGACAGTCATCATTTATACAAAATATTCAATTATGTAAGGACACTAAAATTGCATGTAGAAAAAATTTACAAATACCTCAGGATAGGAGCAAATATCTGTACGTGGCATAGAATAATTGAAGGTTTGATTAATTAAAGCTGCTGATTTTCCAAAGTCACACCAAAGCTGTAGAAAAGAAATACATTCAGTTAATGATGCACCGTGAAAAAGTGAATGCAGTATCCACAAATTTGTTAATGCAACACTTGTACTTTCAGTTGTATATAGACACAAAACCAAAGGGCTAAAGTTTTTTTTTCTGTAAATATCTTTGTTAAACATGACATTTTTTAGAATGTGATATTGTTACATATACAGTTAGAGAAAACAAACCATAATAAGATTTTCTTTGTTATTTTCATGCAGCTCACATTTTAACAATTTTCATTCACTTCATTAAATAAATTGATCAATTCCTACGTTCCCTTACATTTCACTCCTTTTCCTGATGGAAGTTATAATACTGTCTTTTTTTCAATCCTACTTTAGTTAAGACAAATTTGCTTACATTTTATGCAGAGGAGTGCTAATCTTAATAAATCTAGACAGCTGTTGCGAATTTAATGTTGACATTTCTGACTGATCATTATGTCATTGTGTACATTACACAATTTCAAATGGATGTCTCACATAAAACATGATTTTAAATTCAATAGTCACGTGTATGAAAATTAAATTCTGTGCTCTCAGTAGCGTGACTTTGCCAGTTGATAAAAATTATTTGGTATACTTCCTTATTCCTAAAAATCTATCGTTTGCAGTATTATCTTGTGAAAGAAAATATAAGAAGCTTGTAGCTATTGTTGTTATTACTAAGAGATGACAATTCTAACTGCCAACACACATTAACCTGCCCAAGCAACAAGGACCTCCAAAGCTGAAACGCAAACAAACACCAGTCACAACCAAAGTGACACATAGCTCACACTCAACAACAGCCCCTAAGGCAAGACAATGTACCTAACACTTTAGTCATAGGTGACTCTATAGTCAGGCACATGGATGTCCCACTCACCAGGCTGAACAAGGAGAAAATTACAGTCAGCTGCCTGTCAGGTGCCAGGATCTGCCACATAACACATGCACTCAAGCCACTCCACAAAAAGTACAGATACGACTCTGTCATTGTCCATGCTGGAGTGAATGACTTGAGACGTACCTCCCTGGACTACATGAAAAGAGACATGGAAGAGCTCTCAGATCATGTGGCCCAGGCAAGTATGACCCTAGCCCTGAGTAGCATCCTGCCTTTGCTCAGAATGATACCACAGTATAAGGACAAACTGACTGACATCAACAATTGGCTAAGCTTCTGGTGTCATTCAAAGGGGATCCAGTATCTGTCTGCCTGGGAAGACATGATCGACAAACCACGATGCTTTGCCAGAGATGGTCTGCACCTGTCACCCCTGTGATTCAGGTTACTGGCTAAAGCTCTTGCCACACCTATAGTGCCTTTTTTACGCAAAGTTCAAAGGACAAAACCACCACCGTAACAGATACAAGCATGCAGAATCTGAAGGCAATGCTACTCAATGCTAGAAGTCTAAACCTCAAAATGCACTCTCTCGAGGCACTCCTAAAAATGGATAACATTGATATCTGTGCAGTAACTGAGACTTGGTTCAAGGCTCCAGAGAGCACCCCTGCAATACCAAGCTACAACTCTTACCACACTTTTCGGCCACAAAACCAAGACCGAAACACTAAAGGTGGAGGAGTGTCCATATTCACCAAGGATATTCACACCTCCAGGCTAGTTGCCCAACACAGTGCATCTGAAATTCTCCAGGTGCAACTAACACTAGGTAAGACTGCAACCCAAATTGTAGCTTGCTACAGATCCCCCACCATGCCCCAAGATTCTCACTACACCTTCCTAAACATACTGGAAAATATTAAGATACAACCAAACACCCTAATACTAGGTGATTTCAACTACCCTGCCATTAACTGGGAAAACTACTCGGGTACCAACTCCTTTTCCCAATGGTTCTTGGAATTCATAAATTCCAACGCCCTGCATCAACTAATCCATTGTCCCACCAGGGGCTCCAATATCCTAGACCTGGTCATTGCCAACATGGGAGATAGATGTTCACACCAGTGGTCACCCCCACATTGGTCAAGTTTGACCATAAGCAAATCATCCTTGACATCCACATCCCACCCCACAGTAAGGAAACCTCCTTAAAAAACTTCTCCAAAGCTAACTTCATGCTACTGAAGTCAGAAGTGGCAAACTTCATGATACCCATGCAGACCTGGAAGTTCGACTGCAGAATCTTACACTAAGGCAATGTACGAGAACATCCACTCGTGCATGAATCATGCCATCCCAAATAGAACCAAGATGTCCTCCTCCAAAACAAGGAAGCCAGTCTGGTGGTCCCCTGCTATAAAGAAACTATACAACAGAAGGAGGAAACTGTTGCAGAAAAGAGGAAAATCCCAGGATGCAAACAACTCCCTCACCAGCCTCAGTAAGAAGCTGAGATCTCTCATAAAATACTCAAAAGCTAGTTACGAAAATAAAATTGTCAAAGATTCCAAAGACAACCACAAGGCATTCTATAGTTATGTCAAGAATCTAAATGGCAATGCACAGATCTGCTCTGAGCTTCAACAGAATGGCATTAAATATACTGATCCCAAGGATATTGCCAATATCCTGGCAGATCGATTTAGTGCCAACTTCACCCCACTTTCACCCCTCGAAGGACCCATCTTAGTACCAAAAGATTGCCAAATTCCGGTAATCATGGCCACACAGGTAGAAACCACACTCTCCAAAGCTAAGAATACAGCATTCATGGGACCAGATGACATCCCAGGCTGTGTACTACATGAACTACAAAATGAGCTGGCAACTCACCTAAGTGTCATGTTTAATCATAGCCTCACCTCAGGCTTCGTGTGCACTGAGTGGCACACAGCTACAGTTATCCCACTCCACAAGGGGGGATCCACCTTGGATCCTGGGAACTACCATCCCATCAGTCTGATGAGCCTGATCTGCAAGGGCATGGAACGCATTATCATGGAACTTATAAACAAAGACATTGGCAACCTTCAAACACTGGACCCCACCCAGTTTGGGTTTGTGAAGGGCCGATCTTGTCTCCTGAAACTGAATGACTTCTTTGAATCAGTCTCCAGAGCTGTGGACGAGGGTAAGGTGGTCCACACAGCCTATCTGAACCTTGACAAGGCCTTTGAGACCATCCCTCACTCTGGAATCATAGATAAACTTACTAAGCTGGGCATAAATCACTACATCACTCAATGGGTTGCCAACTGGCTTACTGACAGAACCCAGACAGTAAAAGTAGCTGACTCCAAATCCAGCTCCAGTCAAGTGACAAGTGGAGTACCTCAGGGTTCAGTCCTGGGACAACTCTTGTTTGGCATCTACTTCTCTGAAGTACAGGCCAACACTAAGGGACTCTGGCTAGCAAAGTTCGCAGATGACTGCAAACTGGGAGCCATTATTGAATCCCCAAATGATGTGGATATTCTACAAAAGGGCCTTACAGAAACAGATGCCTGGTGCCAGAGCCATGGGCTCAAGCTTAATGCCAAGAAATGTATAGTTATCCCCTTTGGAAAAAAACATGTACCCATGAATTACTATAAATGGTGGCAGTACACTAAACATCGAAAGTGTGATGAGAGACTTAGGGCACAGGTGGACAGTGGTCTCACTTTCCAAAACCACATTGCCACAACAGTCAGGAAATCCTTCTATGTGGCACATCTCATCACTAAGGGCTTTTCATCCAGAAAAAAGGAGGTCATTGTCCCACTGTACTCATCCCTCATTAGACCCATTATAGAATACAATGCCCCATTTGGTATGTACCTCACAAGACATCTGCAACAGCTGGAAAGGCCACAGAAATACCTCACTAAAAGAATCACAGGCCTAAAGCAGATGCCATATGCTGATAGTCTAAAAAAACTCCAGCTAAACTCTGTGGCATACTAGGGATCTAAACCTTGTCATCACAATGAACAAAACATGCTGGAGGGATAGGTTCCTGACCCAGAGACTCCCCATACTCTAGAATAGACTGCCCATACATGTCAAGCAGAGTGCCTCCTTGGCCTTCTTCAAAAGGAACCTTGATGATTGGATGGGAGATAGGAAATTCAACCCGGGGATCATGTCAGTCGCCCTGCTAGACAGGGGTCCAGAGAAGTAAATATCGTGGGAAGAAATATCCAGGGAATTATTATGGCTAGGTTTGTATAGGCCCTAGTGCTGATAGCCTAGTACCAACCTATGAACCTATGAACATCATTGTCACTACAGCACCTGTATGTGTGGATAAAGGGCTATGGTGAATTAACATAAATGAGCTAAGTCCAAGATATTTTGCTTATCTCTCTACCCAGTATTATTATAAAAGTACCGCCAATCTCACCAGGATTTAAGATCTCTTTTAAATATTACAGCAAAAAAATCTGACTGTGGTAGGACATATGATGGTGGGATGGGTCTACTTTTGTTCATCAAAGTATACCTTTTTGAAATGCAAACAGCAGACTCCTATTAAGCGAAAGTGCAGTTTAACAAAAATGCACTTTCACGAAATACAAATCAGCAAGGAAGCGTTCTGTAACATGAAAGCACCTTATCCATTATATAATAAACTACGTTTTACATTTTTAGGGTTGTGGTACCCCTGTTGGTTGTTTGTTCTCTTTTGTATTGGTTTGTTTCCAGCACAGGCTTTTGTGTGTTTTTGGGCCTTTTTTGCTATTCATTTGTATAGAAAAGAAGTTTTATTTACCGTGAAATTTGCTGTTTATACAAGAACACTCAGATTTACTTCAATGAGTCCAGATACATGTTCAGGTTTATTAAATTGTTAATTAGTTCAAATCAATACACACACAAAATTAAAACATATTGATACACCATAATAAATAGTCTAAAATTTAGAAAGAGGCAAAGCAACAATACTGATATACGCATTAATATTGAAAAAGTAGATACAAGTAAATTTGAAAAGAATAAATTAAATGTAAGATAAAATATGTATGTATGGGTCTATATTATATCATCAAATGCTTAAAAAAGCAAACAATGAATAATCGACCCCATGTAAGGGAAAACTTACAATCTCGAAAGCTCAGAACAGTGATTTTTCGCTGTTCCAAAAAAAAAAAAAAGAAAAAAAAATTGAAATAATTCATAACCCCCCTACTTAAATATACCAACTCCGAGATCGCACTACAGTCCCGAAGACAACGGCCAAGCAAATTTGTTTCCCTGGGAAAGAATTCGCTTAAGAGCCGCTTCACTATTTTACCTTTTTGGTGTTTTAAGTTCGACCAAGACGCATTCTATCGAATGCATCTTCGGTCATCTAATAGGAACCTGTATATCTTTTGGGAACTTTCAAAGCCACTGAGTGAAGGAACATTTCAAATCCACTCTGCTGGTAGTTCCCAAAGGTGTGTGCCCTTGTGTACAATAAGACTGAATCCCAGACAATTTGGTCATGCCTTTGAATTACCACCAGCCCTATGACACAGAGCAGGGCAGTAAAGACAGGCAAGGACTTCTTAAGGTATGGGGTAGCCCATGTTATGGGGGGGGGGCTAAGTAAAACAAGACCACAATCATAAAGATAACACATGACTTCACCAGCACCTAGGAAAAAGCTCATCAGACTGGAGTAATATGGTGGCAAAAACTTGTCATAGACTCTGCCCCTCTTTTCTTGTTATCCAAATAAAAGAATGAAAATAGAAAGTATGTACATGGAAACTTTCTCTATAAACTATCAAAGTGGCAGTGAGATGCTACCCAGGTTTGACCCTCCATAAAGCATATGGCCTGTAAAGGGTCACAGACATCAGATATGAAACAGGCTTTCAAACGGGTCTATATTAGAACACCAAACTTTCAGAATTTTGAGTGTTCTAATATCGAACCCTATCAATCGAAAATTTAAAACATCAAACATACAGAACAGCAAATTTTTTCCTAGGGAAAACATTTGCTGATCCAAAACACATACACACAACACAAGCACACCAAACAAACAACAATCCACACACATACACCTAAACTCTTACACCTAACCCTACTCTAAAATATACATACACCACTAACTATCCACTTACCTTAACCCAAACCCTAACCCTAAGGTCCATCACTATTACACAGTCACCTCACCCGCGCCCTAACCCTAACTTACCTACTCCGCCCTAACCCTCAAGTCCACACAATCGCACACTTACCTGACCTACACCCGAACCCTAACTCACCTAACCCACCCTAAACCTCACGTCCACACAATTGCACACTTACCTGAACTTGACCCGTAACTTTCCACCACAGCGCTGAAAATGCCGAAGTAACAGAAACGGACAACCAAATTCTTTCCTTAGGAAGAAATGTGGTTTTCTGTTTCTTCGATATTTTCAGAATTCGCTGAAAACGGGTTGATATTAGAACACTCAAAATTTTGAAAGTTCGGTGTTCTAATATAGACCTTTTCAAACAGGGATATAGTCAATGAAATATACTGTTGGTGAGTATTGCCAAAATGTTTTACAAATAATAGCTATTTCTCTAATAAATGGTGTAGTCAGGATAGCTGAATGTTTGTCTGAGCCAGCAATTTCAACAAATTAACTGAGCCTGAGTTGTGATATATAAAAGAAGGAGCTCTAAAAATGACAGGTTCAGAGAAGTTGGCCTGTTATGAATGGGGATCCTTTGCCTGCAATAAGAATCCTGAGCAGTGTAGCTGCAGTAAAGAAGGAGGTTTTGTGGAGCATTCATAGAGAGGACTGGGCATCTTATCAAAAGAGAATCCAGCACAGGGTAAGCAGGAGAGATACTCCCTAAAAGTACTTATATGTTGTAGAAGTAGTTCTTGTCTCTAGTCTGAAGCAGAAGGGAACTACTAGATGTTTACCTGACACTCATTATTAGTCCTAATTTTCTGAGGAATTTTGAATCTAGGCGAAAGGTACTGTTAGACATGTAGGGTGTACATTTTCAGTTTCATTTCAGAAAGTATGCTAATTTTGTGCAAAAGGTGTTGCCAACATTTGCCTGTGTTGGAAGATTCTGCTCTACTGCCTTTAAGTTTTAGTTCTGCAGTAAAACTGTATATATTTTTATGGAACTCTTACCTTCGGTATATTTACTGGATAGACACATAGCCACATTCATACATACATATGTATATAAACACACACACACACACACACACACACACACACACACACACACACACACACACACACACACACATATACATATACTGAAAATACCGAAGCCTGATATATCTGAATGCCAACGCTTTTCCAGCGCAGGTAAACCCTTGCCCAACATGCCCTTTTCTCCACTGTAGTGCAATCCTGGAGTTGGTATATATAGTTGGCAGCATGTACTGGAGGGTATGGGGTGCATATACCTCCCACCTCCGTGGCTTTTAATTACTTTGGTGTGTATTTAGTTTAAGTTTGGGTAAGTGCTTACTTACTCTGAGAAAGCTTCGGAGTTCGGGTATGTCAATTTTCAGTATTTTCAGTCTCGTGAATATGATATGTACATCAGTGTTCTGATCTTTGTTTAAAAAAAAAAAAAATATATATATATATATATATATATATATATATATATATATATATATATATATGCATATTTTTTATATTATTTGACATCAATGGATGTGAAGTATCTGTTATGTCCCATAATCTCATTTTTCATTGTAACTCCATGTAAATATCAAGTAAATTCTTCATAATTGTGTCTCCAGCTCAGGTCATGGCTAAAAATGGCCATAAGATCAGTTCACCTACCCACTTATCAATCTGTAAAATAAATAAATACACAAATGAATTAATAAATTGTAATGCAGTAGAATGAACAATCATGCAGATTAAGTATCTTGCTGCTGCTGCCTGGAATTTGACGGTAATGACTGTTTGTGTGATATCTTGTAATAGTCTAGATCTAAAATGGTGGATGTTGTTCACTAGCCCTTTTTCTCAATAATAGCAGTGACTATGTTGTAGGATCCAAAGAGCAGAATGTTGTCCATGTTCAGTCTAAGTATACAAGGAGCCCTTTGTCAACTACAGCTTAAATTTTAAGACACAGGAACACAGACACCTTCCAGTTAATACTTTATTATCTTTTCATAAATGAGTCAGTCAATTTGTTTTTTGAATTTTAACATAGGATCCATACAAGTCCCTTGCTACTTAAAGCAATCAGCCTTTTCCCTGGTGCAAAAATCAGGGTATGGCACACTTAATTTATAAATGACTGGATGAATGATAACATAGCTGCAATAAATTATCAAATGCAAAATAGCTTTATAAGACAAACTAAAACTAGAAATAATTAAGCTACAAAATAAAAGAAAATACATAATTATAAGAAATGCAAAATCAAGTGAATATCTTCTCCAAGATGAACTAGAATAATGAATTCAGACAGTTCGCATATGCAGAGGTTGTCTCAAAAAAAACTTACCGAATCACCAGACACCTCCAAAACACAGGACTGCTACAACTAACACAGTTCTTGCAGCACCCATGGCACGTAGTAACACCAGTGTCTCACCCACCAAGCTAGTAAGGTGTAATGCTCAAGAAACAAGATTTCTTGTCATTGGAGACACAGTAGTGAGACACATGGATGCCCCACTCACCAGGTTGGACAAGGAGAAAGTCACAGTTAGCTGCCTGTCTGTTGCCAGGATTTATTAGATTATGCAAGCACTTAGGTATCTCAGCAACAAGTACTATTATGACTCTATCATAGTTCATGTTGGTGTGAAAGACCTGAGATGTACCTCACAGGACTATATGAAGAGAAACATGGTTGAGCTCTCTGAGTATGTGTCCCAGGCAGGTATGTCCCTAGCCTTGAGCAGCATACTACCCTCATCTAGAATGATGCCACAGTATAAACAAAAAAAATATTGATTTCAATAACTGGCAAAGTTTTTGGTGTCATTCAAAGGGGATCCAGTTATTGTGAATCTGGGAAGCCATGGTTGACAAACCTCGCTGCTTTGCCACAGATGGTTTGCACATAGCACCTCTAGGCTTTCAGCTTCTGGCAAAGGCACTTGTCCCCCCATAGTACCTATTTTAGGCAAGGTGTTGAAAACAACATTACCAACATGAAATTAACCAATGAGAACAAAATAAGGGTCATGCTGCTAAATGCTAGGAGCTTAATCCAAAAACTGCACTCCCTGGAAGCACTTCTATCACTAGAAGATGTAGATGTCTGTGCAGTCACAGAAACCTGGTTCAAAGTCTCAGACAGTACCCCAGCCTTGCAGGCTACAATGCCTTCCACACCTTTAGACCACAAAATGAACATGTGAAAAACCAAAGGAGGCGATGTTTCAATCTATATTATAGATAAATTCACCCCCCCCCATCTAGTTAGACTGGACAGCTCCATGGATTTACTCCAGGTCCAGGTTAAGGTGGGTAAGACCCCCCCATTTAAGTCATAGCCAGTTATAGATCCCCCTCCATGGGTAACACCCATGAAGCCTACTTTACCAAATTGATGACAATGCAAATTTTACCGAACACACTGGTTATGGGGGATTTCAATTATCTCACCATCAACTGGGAAACCTATGCTAGCCCTAACTTGCTAGCACAAAAGTTCCTTGACTTTGTTAATTCAAATGCCCTGGAACACATTGTCCATACCTGGACAAGGGGAACAAGCATTCTGGATCTGGTCCTCACCAACATGTCAAACAGGTGCACCGCTGCAACTGTTGGAGCCTTATTAGTTAAAACTAACCACAAATCAGTCACTTTTGAACTGGCACTAACAGCAGAACTCACTAACGGTGAAATCAGACTAAAAAACTTCAATCAGTCACTTTTGAACTGGCACTAACAGCAGAACTCACTAACGGTGAAATCAGACTAAAAAACTTCAAAGGCAAGCCATACCCTCCTAGGTGAAGGTATAAATGCATTCCAAGCCCCACCCCAAGCTGGAAGTGGTAAGTATGCCAAATCTTACACTAAAGACCTGTACAATCACTTGCATAAGTGTATAAAGTGTATACCAGAAAGAATCAAAGCCAGAGCCCCTAGTAAAAACAAGCAGCCATGGTGGACATCCAACATCAACAAACTTTACAATAAATGTAAAAAGTTGCTGTCCAAGAAAACAAAGGCGGGGCCTCAACAATGGAAAAGCACCCTCCTTGGCCTCAACAGGCAAATAACACAACTTGTCAAATCGTCTAAGGTCTCCTTTGACAGAAACTTAGCAAGTACAGCCAAGGAAAACCATAAGGCTTTTTACAGCTATGTACTTAACTTAAAGGGTAAGACCCAAGCATGTGCAGAACTAGTGGCCGACGTTATCAAACACACTGATCCCACAGAGATAGCAAACCTGGTAGCGGATAGGTTTGGCAAAAATTTTACTTCATTATCCCCTCTTAAGTTACAACAAACCATCCCCCAACATACTCCACCCTACATAGCTGAAGAGCATGTCCTCAAAGCCTTGTCCAAGGCAAAAAACACAGATTCTTTGGGACCAGATGACATCCCAGGCTGTCTCCTAAACAGACTAAAACATAAACTAGCATTACCACTTAGTACCCTTTTCAATCATAGCCAAACCACAGGCTTTGTTCCTGCAAAATGGAGAACAGCAACAGATATTCCCCTCCACAAAGGTGGCCTAGCAACAGACCCGGGGAATTACAGACCCATAAACCTGACTAGCCTCATCTGTAAGGCCATGGAACGTATCATTATGGACCTCAAAAAATAATACACAGGTGACCTACAAACCATGGATATTACCCAATTCTGCTTCATGAGGGGGCAGATCCTGCCTGTTAAATCTGACAGATTTCTTTGAAAATGTGGCCAAGCCGAGTGATAAGGGAAAATCTGGGCAAACAGCACAACTTGACCTGGCAAAGGCTTTTGACACAATCCCACATTTAGGCATTACTAATAAACTTAGCAAACTGAATGTAAACCTATTCATTGTAACATGGGTTACCAACTCACTCACAAACTCAATACATACTATCAAAGTGGGTGACTCCACATTAAACAGCAGACCTGTTACCAGTGGAGTGCCACCAGGGTCAGTGCTGGCCCTCCTACTGTTTGTATATACTTCTCAGGTCAAAACTAAGGGGTTGTGGCTGATCAAGTTTGCAGACAGGTGCAAACTAGGTGCAATAGTAGAATCCTCAAATAATGTCAGTATGCTCCATGAGAGTCTCACACAGACCATTGTCTGGTGTATTAGTCATGGTCTCAAACTGAATGCAAAGAATGCATCATCATTCCTTTCAGCACAAACAATGTCAGCTCATACCATTAAGTCAACAACAATACCCTAAGTACCCATGAAGTAGTAAGGGACCTGGGATCACAGGTTGACCATGACCTCAACTTTGACCACCATGTGTCTAATGTAGTAATGAAGCTTTCTACGTGTCACATTTGATCAGTAAAGGCATTGCCTCAAGAACAAAAGAAGTTATAACCTCGTACACTCGGCACTTATCCATAGCTTCATAGGTACATATGTTGGTACTAGGCTATCGGCCCTAGAGCCCGTACAAGCCTAGCCATAACAATTTCCTGGCTATTTCTTCCCACAGTATTTACTTCCCTGGACCCCTGTCTAGCAGGGTGACTGATGTGATCCCTGGGGTAAATTTCCTATCTCCCATCCAGTCGTCAAGGTTCCTTTTGAAGAGGGCCAAGGAGGCGCTCTGTTTGACATGTATGGGCAGTCTATTTCAGAGTATGGGGAGTCTCTGGGTCAGGAACCTATCCCTCCAGCATGTTTTGCTCATTGTAATGACAAGGTTTAGGTCCCTGGAGCGTGTGGCTCTGATGGATTGGAATTTCTTTAAGTGTAGCATGTCCAACAGCTCTGGGTTTGACATGGCCTTGTATGTTAAGCAGAGATGACCTCTGAGTAGACGATATGCGACAGAGTATAGCTGGAGTTTTTTTAGTCGGTCAGCATAGGGCATCTGCTTTAGGCCTGTGATTCTTTTAATGATGTGTATCTGCGGCCTTTCCAGTTGTTGCAGATGTCTTGTGAGGTACATACCAAATGGGGCATTGTACTCTATGATGGGTCTAATGAGGGATGAGTACAATGGGACAATGGCCTCCTTTTTTCTGGATGAAAAGCCCTTAGTGATGAGGTGTGCCACATGGAAGGATTTCCTGACTGTTGTGGCAATGTGGTTATCGAAGGTGAGACCACTGTCCACCTGTGTTGCTAAGTCTCATCACACTTTCAGTGTTTAGTGTACTGCCACTTATGTGGTAATTCATGGGTACATGGTTTTTCCCAAAGGGGATAACTATACACTTCTTGGCATTCAGCTTGAGCCCATGGCTCTGGCACCAAGCATATGTTTCTGTTAGGCCCTTTTGTAGAATATCCACATCATTTGGGGATTCAATAATGGCTGCTAGTTTGCATTCATCTGCGAACTTTGTTAGCCAGAGTCCCTTAGTATTGGCCTGTACTTCAGAGAAGTAGAAGCCAAACAAGAGCAGTCTCAGGATTGAACCCTGAGGTAATCCACTTGTCACTTGTCTGGAGCTGGATTTGGAGTCAGCTACTTTAACAGTGTGGGTTCTGTCAGTAAGTCAGTTGGCAACCCATCGAGTGACATAGGGATCTTTTCCCAGCTTAGTAGGTTTATCTATGATTCCAGAATGGGAGATGGTGTCAAAGGCCTTGGCGATGTCCAGATAGGCTGTGTGGACTGCCCTACCCTCATCCACGGAACTAGAGACTGATTCGAAGAAGTCATCAGGTTCAGGAGACATGATCGGCCCTTCATGAACCCAACCTCGGTGGGGTCCAGTGTTTGAAGGTTGCCAATGTCTTTGTTTATAAGTTCCATGATAATACATTCCATGGCCTTGCAAATTAGGCTCGTCAGACTGATGGCATGGCAGTTCCCAGGATCCAAGGTGGATCCCCCCTTGTGGAGTGGGATAACTGTAGCTGTGCGCCACTCAGTGGGTACAAAGCCTTAGGTGAGACTATGATTAAACATGACACTTAGGTGAGGTGCCAGTTCATTTTTTAGTTCATGTAGTACACAGCCCAGGATGTCATTTGGTCCCATGGATGCTGTATTCTTAGCTTTGTAGAGTGCGGTTTTTACCTGTGTGGCCATGATTACTGGAATTTGGCAATCTTTTGGTATTGAAATGGGCCCTTTAGGGGTAAGAGGGGGGTGAAGTTGGCACTGAATCGAGCTGCCAGGATATTGGCAATGTCTTTGGGATCAGCATATTTAATGCCATTCTGTTGTAGCTCAGAGCAGATCTGAGCATTGCCATTTAGATTCTTGACATAGCTATAGAATGCCTTGTGGTTATCTTTGGAATCTTTGGCAATTTTATTTTTGTCACTAGCTTTGGAAGATTTTATGAGGGATCTCAGCTTTTTACTGAGGCTGGTAAGGGAATTTTTTGCATCCTGGGATTTTCCTCTTTTCTGCAACAGTTTCTTCCTTCTGTTGTATAGTTTGTTTATGACAGGGGACCACCAGATTGACTTCCTTTTTTTGAAGGATAGCATCTTGGTTCTATTTGGGATGGCATGATTCATGCATGAGTGGATGTGCTCATACAGAGCTTTAGTGTAGGATTTGGCAGTAGAACTTTCAATTCCTGTCTGCATGGGTGTCATGAAGTTTGTCACTTCTGACTTGAGTAGCATGAAGTTGGCCTTGGAGAAGTTTTTTATGGATGTTTCCTTACTGGGGGGTGGGAATGGGATGTGGATTTCAAAGGTGACTAGCTTATGGTCAGACCTAACCAATGAGGGGGGTGACCACTGGTGTGGAGGATCAATTTCCCATGTTGGTAATAACCAGGTCCAGGATATTGGAGCCCCTGGTGGGACTATGGATTAGTTGATTCAGGGCAGGGGCGGCTCGTGGCATAGGGCTGCCGGACTGCAGCCCCCTCAAAAAGAAAAAAAGAAAGAAAAAGAAATGAAAAAATAAAAAAAATATTTTTTTAAAATTCGCGGACTTCGCGCATGCGCATAGACCGAGTCCCGGCTTATCGGTCTATGCGCATGCTCAGGGCAGCCCGGCCGTCCCCATAGGGGGACACAAGGAGCGTCTGTGCACTTTTACAGTGCACAGACCCGCCAGGATTATGGGACGCATCCGGACTGCAAGGACTCGGGACAGTGCCTCAGGGATCTCGTCGGCGTCGGGAAGGAGCATGTGGATCTCGCGGGTCTTCAGTATTGCGCGGGAAGGATGTATGGATTGTACGGACGTTAACTCTGGATGTATTCATTCAGGTAAGGTGCCTTTCAATTTACAATGTTTATTTTTCTTTGTGTATGGTGCTTGTGCTTTACTGGAGTTTGTGTATGGTGCTTGTGCTTTACTGGAGTTTGTGTATGGTGCTTGTGCTTTACTGGAGTTTGTGTATGGTGCTTGTGCTTTACTGGAGTTTGTGTATGGTGCTTGTGCTTTACTGGAGTTTGTGTATGGTGCTTGTGCTTTACTGGTGTGTGTGTGTGTGTGTGTGTGTGTGTGTGTGTGTGTGTGTGTGTGTGTGTGTGTGTGTGTGTGTGTGTGTGTGAAAATGCCCCAGGTGCTTATGGTGGTGTGGTAGGAATGCCTCAGGCTTGAACCCTGTACCCTGTATGCAGGTGTTAAAGACTTGAGTTCCCTACCCACCACCATTTGTAAAAAAATTTCAGATTTTTACCTCATATTTGATCTGATCTGTTCCTCATAATATCTGTGGTTTGTAAATGTTGTAATGCTTGATATTTGATGGTGTAGTAGTAGCATTGTTGCCTCACAGCTGCAGGTTCTTGGGTTTGATTCTTGGCTGGGGTTCCTTCTTTGTGGGGTCTGTATCTTCTCCCTGTGTTTGTGTGGGTTTGCTTTTGTGCCCTCCCATGTTACAAAGACATGTCTGCATTATTTCTTCCTGGGCCTCCGCTGAAAATTTGTTTATTTGTTCCAAGTCAGACTGTCCTGATTAAAAATGTTAAATAAAATTGATAGGCATTTGAATTTCAGACTTAAGGGTTTCTGAATGTTTAATTCCTGCGTATTTGATGGTGCAGTGGTAGTATTGTTGCCTCACAGCTATAGGTTTTCTGGTTTGATTCTTGGTTGGGGTGGCTTCTGTGTGGAGTCTGCATCTCCTGCCTGTGTTTGTGTGGATTTGCTCTGGTGCCCTGCCATTTTACAAAGATGTGTCTGCAGTTTTAATCCCTCGTCTCTGCTGAAAATTGTTTTGTTCTGTCCGCAGTAAATTTGACAGGCATTTGAATTTCAGACTTCAGGTTTCTGAATGTTTAATTCCTTGCAGATTTGATGGTGCAGTGGTAGTATTGTTGCCTCACAGCTATAGGTTTTCTGGTTTGATTCTTGGTTGGGGTGGCTTCTGTGTGGAGTCTGCATCTCCTGCCTGTGTTTGTGTGGATTTGCTCTGGTGCCCTGCCATTTTACAAAGATGTGTCTGCAGTTTTAATCCCTCGTCTCTGCTGAAAATTGTTTTTGTTCTGTCCGCAGTAAATTTGACAGGCATTTGAATTTCAGACTTCAGGTTTCTGAATGTTTAATTCCTTGCAGATTTGATGGTGCAGTGGTAGTATTGTTGCCTCACAGCTATAGGTTTTCTGGTTTGATTCTTGGTTGGGGTGGCTTCTGTGTGGAGTCTGCATCTCCTCCATGTGTTTGTGTGGATTTGCTCTGGTGCCCTGCCATTTTACAAAGACGTGTCTGCAGTTTTAATCCCTGCTGAAAATTGGTTTTGTTCTGTCCGCAGTAAAATTGACAGGCATTTGAATTTCAGACTTCAGGTTTCTGAATGTTTAATTCCTTGCATGATTGATGGTGCGGTGGTAGTATTGTTGCCTCACAGCTATAGGTTTTCTGGTTTGATTCTTGGTTGGGGTGGCTTCTGTTTGGAGTCTGCATCTCCTGCCTGTGTTTGTGTGGATTTGCTCTGGTGCCCTGCCATTTTACAAAGATGTGTCTGCAGTTTTAATCCCTCGTCTCTGCTGAAAATTGTTTTTGTTCTGTCCGCAGTAAAATTGACAGGCATTTGAATTTCAGACTTCAGGTTTCTGAATGTTTAATTCCTTGTATAATTGATGGTGCAGTGATAGTATTGTTACCTCACAACTATAGGTTTTCTGGTTTGATTCTTGGTTGGGGTGGCTTCTGTCTGCATCTCCTCCCTGTATTTGTGTGGATTTGCTCTGGTGCCCTGCCATTTTGCAAAGACGTGTCTGCAGTATTAATCCCTGCATCTCTGCTGAAAATTGTTTTGTTCTGTCCGCAGTAAAATTGACAGGCATTTGAATTTCAGACTTCAGGTTTCTGAATGTTTGATTCCTTGCAGATTTGATGGTGCAGTGGTAGTATTGTTGCCTCACAGCTATAGGTTTTCTGGTTTGATTCTTGGTTGGGGTGGCTTCTGTGTGGAGTCTGCATCTCCTCCATGTGTTTGTGTGGATTTGCTCTGGTGCCCTGCCATTTTACAAAGACGTGTCTGCAGTTTTAATCCCTGCTGAAAATTGGTTTTGTTCTGTCCGCAGTAAAATTGACAGGCATTTGAATTTCAGACTTCAGGTTTCTGAATGTTTAATTCCTTGCATAATTGATGGTGCGGTGGTAGTATTGTTGCCTCACAGCTATAGGTTTTCTGGTTTGATTCTTGGTTGGGGTGGCTTCTGTTTGGAGTCTGCATCTCCTGCCTGTGTTTGTGTGGATTTGCTCTGATGCCCTGCCATTTTACAAAGACGTGTCTGCAGTATTAATCCCTCGTCTCTGCTGAAAATTGTTTTGTTCTGTCCGCAGTAGAATTGACCGGCATTTGAATCACAAACTTCATGTTCTTCAGAATACATAGTAGCACAACGTTCATTTCTAGCAGTTTTCTAAGTTGATAAGATGAATATTTTAAATTTGTCCCTATTTTTGGGACTGTATTCCCCCATTATTGGCTTCGTCCAGGTTTTTGTGCTAAGGTTGACAGCTATGGCAAGAACTGAATTCACTGAATATGGACTGTAGAATTGTGCATATTTACTGATAAAGGTGCACTGTAGAATTGTGCATATTTACTGATAATGGTGGACTGTAGAATTGTGCATATTTACTAATAATGGTGGACTGTGGAATTGTGCATATTTACTAATAATGGTGGACTGTAGAATTGTGTATATTTACTAATAATGGTGGACTGTGGAAGTGTGAGTAGACTTTTTTATGATAAATGTTCTCAACTGGGCAGTTTTGCCATTATGGGTGCATATGTTTTGTTTCATTGCTTACTGGAAAAATGTTCAAAACAAATTTAAAACACCCTCTAACAAGTGTACTGTATTGTACAAGGAATATAATTTTTAGTACAATGAGGAAGGTGTATCAAAGAGCACATGTATGTTTCATATGCAAGGGGCCTATGATTCGAAAACAGCCCAAAATTAATCTTTATCTGCCACTGGCAAAATGTATTTTCTTTGAATGTGGGTTTCAATGAATGTGAGTTTCAAGGGCAGAGAAGTTTTAATGCTAAGTTTTCATTGTGAGACTGCATTGCTTTGTTTAACAGATTACTTAATGTTTGTGCTGTAAAATACAAAATAAAACTTTCAAATGAAGTCCAATCATTGAAGTAAAGCAGTATGCACATTAGTGTTTATGGTAAATGGAGTGAAATAGCCAAGTAATGGTTAATTGGAATGGCTGCAGAGGCTCCAGTTCAACCATTATTTTGTCAGGGGAAGGGCAGCAAACTCAGACAGGCCCAGCTGAACTATACCTCCCAACTGTCCAGATTTTCAAAGAATGAATAGATTTTTGCTTCTTATTTTTGGTTTGTTGTTCATAAAATTTGTAGTTTTAATTCCTAAATGATTTGCCAGAAGTCACTAAATAATAAGTTTCAGACTTCATAACCTTCATAAAATGCATGTTAAAGTAAGAGCCGTTCTATCAACTGTCTCAATTTATACAAGAGCAATTTTTAGTACTGTTTATATGTGCCCCAATATATTTGGCCTTGTTCAGATTTACTGCATTAACAGGTTGAGAGGTACATGCAAATAAATTGCTTTATAGAATTAGGCATAGCCAACCTCTCAACTGTCCCCAATTTTTGGCTCAAAATGTTGCTCTTCCCCTAATAATCCCTCCATAAAATAGCAATTTTGGAAGAAAACATGGAGGGTTTACAATTAAGAAATAACTGTAATAATCAAAGTTATAGATTACTTGAAATGCATGTAGATTCTTTTATTTTGTCAGCTGCTCAAGGTAGCAGTACTAATATTAAAGTGTCCCTTCTTTGACAGGTAGAAGCTGTATTGTGTGTCTATTTTATATTTTTGCATCACATTTTTGGTCCATTTTTCATAAAATTGTGTTTTTTGGCAAATTAGTGACAAATCACTAAAGACTGAAGTTAGAAAATGACAGACATTTGAGTTTCAGATTTTATACCCTTCAGAAAATTCATACTAATGCAAGACCTATTCTATTATCTTTCTAAGTTTATTAGAGCAATATTTAAAATTGTCCTTCTTGTTGTGCCTTTGTCCCACTTCTGTGTATGGCTTTGTCCAGATTTCTTGCTCTTGAAGTTGAGAGGTATGACAAATGTGTCAGGGCCATCACAGTCAGCCAGAGAGATTTCAAATTGTGACATGCTTGTTGCACCCCACTCCCCACTGTAGTGACTCTGGATGTGTCCAAGCAAGGCAAGGAGTAGTTGTATCTACCTTGGATGGGGAGGACACACTGCATAAGTACTACAGTGGCTTTTCATCTGTCCTTGATTTTGCAGAATGGTCTGGTTTCTGTCATATTTTTGTACTGTTGATTTATGCTTATTACTCAAAGTGCCTGTTGCTCTGTGTTTAAGTAGCAATGCTTTAATGACCATAAGGTAAGCTTGTCTGACATCGTAAGATGCAAGTAAGCTTTAATAAGCATACTGTTAAAGAATTGCCAACATTGAAAGCCTTTCTGTTGTTGCCATGCAGAGAATACTTGACTAGATAATGTATAAGCCTTGGGTATTAAAGGACAGGATTCCATTATTTTAAAAAGCTCATTACACTTGTTGGAGACTTCCAGTCATCTCTACAGGCTTTACCCGTAAACTAAACAGAATGCCAATCATGTGTGGTCCATAACCTGTACAGTAATCCTTTAAGCAATGTATCTTGAGCTTGTTTCTTGTTTGCTTTTCATTTTTACTTTTATCATGTTTTCCCCATGAAACGTTGTCAGGCAGCAGGTCTTTTTGGATAAGAAACATTTTTACAAGTGGGGGCATCACATAGATTTCTACTTTCAGCATGTTGCTTGGTACTTTAATAAAGCTGAATATATTATAATTAGAACTGCAGTGCAAGGAGAAGTAGTTTGAGTTGAGTGCTTCTGGTTTTCTTATACTTGATTTTGACTGGCATTCCAGTAATGTATTTAAAAAGTAATTTATTTTTTCATGCCTCACAACCTTTTGTTTCCATCTAGATATTAAGTAAGCTGTCATGCAGCCAATGCATTGAAATATTTTTATTCTTCTACACTTATTTTTGTCTTGATTGGACTTTCATAATGATGGTTTGCCACCCAGGGCAGCGTATTTAATTAAAGTTAGTTTTTTTGTGGTTTTGTGCATAGCTCCTCCCCTTTGTGGTTGACCACACCCCTTCCCTTTGACCCCGCCCATTCAGCGTCTCCTGCAGCCCCCCTGTGATTTGAAGTCACCAGCCGCCACTGATTCAGGGCATTGGAATTTATGAATTCCAAGAACCGTTGGGCAAAGGTGTTGGTACATGAGTAGTTTTCCCATTTAATGGTAGGGTAGTTGAAATCACCCAGTATTAGGGTGTTTGGTTGTATCTTAATATTTTCCAGTATGTTTAATAAGGTGTAGTGAGAATCTTGGGGCATGGTGGGGGATCTGTAGCAAGCTACAATTTGGATTGCAGTCTTACCTAGTGCTAGTTGCACCTGGAGAATTTCGGATGCATTGTGTTGGGCAACTAGACTGAAGATGTGAATATCCTTGGTGAATATGGACACTCCTCCACCTTTAGTGTTTTGGTCCTGGTTTGATGTCCAAAAAGTGTGGTAAGAGTTGTAGCCTGGTATTGCAGGGGTGCTCTCTGGAGCCTTGAACCAGGTCTCAGTTACTTCACAGATATTGATGTTCTCCATTTTTAGGAGTGCCTCAAGAGAGTGCATTTTGAGGTTTAGACTTCTAGCATTGAGTAGCATTACCTTCAGATTTTGCATACTTGTACCTGTTACGGTGGTTATTTTGTCCTTTGAGCCTTGCCTAAAAAAGGCACTATAGGGGTGGCAAGAGCCTTAGCCAGTAACCTGAATCCCAGGGGCAACAGATGCAGACCATCTCTGGAAAAGCATTGTGGTTTGTCAACCATGTTGTCTCAGGCAGACAGATACTGGATCCCCTTTGAATGACACCAGAAGCTTAGCCAATTGTTGATGTCAATCAGTTTGTCCTTATACTGTGGTATCATTCTGGGCAAAGGCAGAATGCTTCTCAGGGATAGCATCATACCTGCCTGGGGCACATGATCCGATAGCTCTTGTATGATCTTTTCATGTAGTCCAGGGAGGTGCGTCTCAAGTCATTCACTCCAACATGGACAATGACAGAGTCGTATTTGTACTTGTTGTTTAAGTGACTTGAGTGCATGCGTAGAGGCACAGTATACTAACCTCGAAAAAGGGCATAGCAAAATAAATTTAAAATGGGTGGTGAAAGCCAAACACATTCTGGCTAGGCTTATAAATGCCCTAGGGCAGATAGCCTAGTATGAACATATGAACCTATGAACCTATGTGGTGGATCCTGGCACCCGACAGGCAGCTGACTGTAATTTTTCTCCTTGTTCAGCCTGGTGAGTGGGACATCAGTTTGCCTGACTATAGAGTCACCTATGGCTAAAGTGTTGGGTACATTGGCTTGCCCAAGGGGCTGTTGTTGGGTGGCACACTGGTGTTGTGAGCTATGTGATACTTTGGTTGTGAATGGTGTTTGTTTGCATTTCAGCTTCGGAGGTCCTTGTTGCTTGGGTAGGTTAATGTTAAGGACCTCGCATATGTGTGTTTAGTGTTGCTATGTGTGAGTGTTGGTGGTGAGGGTCTTGAAGGGCTATGTGTTACTTGAGGTGTAATGCAGGTGTTAACCTTCTCATCTTGATTGTCTAGCACAATCTTGGCTGGAGAGAGTTTGCTTCCAGTTTGGCTATGTAAGTGCATCTCTCGCAGGTTGTAGTATTGGGTGTTAGGAGGAGAGGGTTGTCTGTGTACATGAGGCAATTGCTGCATTGCCCCAGTATGCCCAGATTCACTAGGTGGACAGGAGAAATCACCAGAAGCTGACCCTTTGACATGCCCATAATTGAGTATAAGGCCTATTTGGCATGTGCTGTACTAAACATCTGCAGCAATTAGAGAGAACTAAGAGGTTTCTAACAAAGAAGATCAAGGGGCTCCAGCATGTGCCTCACACAGACACAGTGATAGTGAATCATTTGGGTTTGGCATGGTAAAAGCTCCTGGCACAAAATAATTCAGTGGATTTCACATGAGCAATGAATGCAAAAGCAGTGTCTTTGGTAACTCGGGTGTTGGTGATCTCTGACGTGTCACCCAAAATGTTGGAGATGTCACACAGTAATGGTGCAGTGGTAGCATTGTCACCTCACAGCAAGAGGCTGTCTGGTTCGATTCTCAGCTGGGGTGCCTTCTATACAGAGTCTGCATGTCTGCCCTGCATTTGTGTGGGTTTCCCCTGGGTGCTGTGATTTCCTCCCATGTTTTAAAGACATGCATCCAGAATGTTTCTCCCTGGGCCTCTGCTGAAAATTGTTTTCATTCCATGTCAAACTTTTCCGGTAAACAAATGTTATATAAAAAAATAAAACCTCATTTTCAGCCAGTAAAGCTTCACTTGCATTCATTTCTTCTCAAAGTTGGGGAGCAAAGGATGAAATAACTTAAACAGGCTGACACAGAAAATAAAATAGCTACAAAATAACGAGACTGGAGCCATATTGTAACTGACTGTGAATATAACTATGTCTGGACTACACCAGTCCTGAATACAGTACAACTTGTTATAATGGAATCAAATGAGTTAGACTGATATACAAATAGGGATCCTGACCTTCCACTTTTCTGAGAAAAGTCCTGGTGAGTCCCGAATCTGGGATACCTGAATAAAATTTGGCATTTTAGGCAAGAGCACTCATTTGTGACAACCTATATATTTTTTTAATATTTACTGTGTATAGTACTTCTAGTTACTGTCCTGATTTGTAACCAGAATCTGGTTTAGTTCTGCATACGGACAGATGTACATGAAAATTATAAGGAAATCACAAAAAAGCAGAAACTACTCTTAATCATGCCTATAATGTCCAGATTACATGTTATGGAAAATAATTTATTTTTTATTTATTTAGTTATATATTTCTTGAGAGTAATAAGTCAGTATCCTTATAGTTAACTTGATAAGGTTTATCATGTCCGAGCAACAAAGCTACCTCTACTGAAACTGTACGAGTAGAGATCTTTTCTTTCACTTTTCTACCTAAAAAACAAGAGATCTTTATACAAAGTTTTGAGGTGCTGTAAATGTTTGCTTAAGTGTTACCTGAGGTAGGGTATTTTGTGACTTTTAATGGCCTTTGTGCAAAAACTACACAGCATAATAAAGCAGTGTCTATCTGTACTGGAACTGGATAGTTTTTTGATGATGAGGCCAGATATTTGACCTCATGAGATAATTTAGTTCAGGTGATACATTTGCCATCTTTGTATGTCATCTCTGCGGTGCCATAAGGAAAAGTGTTTGTGGAACAACTTCAACAAAATGTCAGCAAAGAGCTCCTGGATCATGTTATGGTCACTGGTCTCTAACCCAGACTCCCACTTTGATAAGAACAACCGAAGATTAAAGGCATATTCTTGCTGTGGGTTTTACATAGATGTGTTAACAGTGTTATGGGGTATCTTGACTTTCCTATTATACCATGAGAATTTGAATAGAGAGCAGCTACTGATTTAGGGGTGTTCTGTTAGGAATGTAACTTTTGGTGATTTGTCAGGACAAAGTCTAGTATGAAATAATGCCTATATGTAAAGCTTGACCAAGTGAACCTTGTTAGACTTAATGCAAGTTTGTTACTACTAAAGACGTCTTTTCTTGTTTGGTGAAGATGCCAGTTGTGAAAGGCCAAGCTAACAATTAAGGCCATGCTCTCTTATTTTAATGTGGATATAGTAAAATTGAAGATTATAAATCGTTATGCATGAACAGCACACCTTTCTTCATCCCTTGCTCTAATGTCTCACCTCTGACATGGCTATAACTCTGAATTCTGTTTTACCACAGATGACTTAGCTGAAGTGGTAAGAAATGTTTAGGATTTCATATACATTCTAGGTATCAAGGAGCACAGTGTTACTGCTTTGCTTCTTTAGTAATACAAGAAGCACAGTGTTGCTGCTTTGCTTCCTTAGTAATACAAGAAGCACAGTGTTACTGCTTTGCTTCCTTAGTAATACAAGAAGCACAGTGTTACTGCTTTGCTTCTTTAGTAATACAAGGAGCACAGTGTTACTGATTTGCTTCCTTAGTAATACAAGGAGCACAGTGTTACTGCTTTGCTTCTTTAGTAATACAAGGAGCACAGTTTTACTGCTTTGCTTCCTTAGTAATACAAGGAGCACAGTGTTACTGCTTTGTTTCCTTAGTAATAGTACTGATTTGTGAAACAAGTGACATTTGGCCCAATATGTCAAAAAGCAAGTAGCATCAATATAACAGCTATAAAATGCAGTTGTTGCTGTGAGTTATAAGTTCCCTCAAGTATGAAGAACTGGATTGTATATCATGCAGACAACATGCCAAAGGTACACTGGGACATAAAATAAGCATGCTATTGTGTGCTCTGTTAAGTATGCAGAATCGTCTGAGGTTTACTACATTACTTTGAATTAGTTTGTAATAGAACTATTGCTATCAGCTCAGATGTTACTCTTGAGTTTTGAGGATATTTAGGGTAGAAAAGCAAGTCTGCATACCCGGATTGTAGAGTATGTGGACATGGAAGGTAAAGTATAGTTAAGATGCGTAATATGCACTTGAAAGAAGGCCTGTACTAAAAGAAGTGGGTTGGATATGGGCATATAGCTTTAATGTTAAAAAGCTTGCTACAGGGATTTGCATGTGGTACACAGAAGTCCTAGAGAAATAAATGCAAATCCCAACCTCATATAAGCTTTACCACATCCCCTTTCTATCTTATTTGTTAAGCTGCTGACATAAACAAAGAAAAATAACCAGGCGTGTGACCATGCAGCCTATTACCAAATACAAAAACCAAGAAAAAGGCTCACATAGTGCTAAACTGTCTGAGGGCCAGTAGTCCAATCCCAAAAGTATAAATCCACACAGATAAAAAGTGCACAGGCAACAGAATGTAAGGCACACTGGAATAGTGCAGTGGTGTTGCAAAAAGGTAAAGACCGGACTGTTAACCAAACTATTAAATCTTTTATTATTGCTGCTCAGTTATAATCTACATTGCTTTTTATGGAGTGCTTTATACTGATTTCATCTTACATTTTATACTCAACCAGGAATTCATCCATTTATTTATTTTGATAATTTTTACTATATTTCATAACTTCAAGCAACCATCTTTTTTCGTGTTTTTATTTCATATTTATGATTATCACATAGAATATATTTTTATAACATTATACTGGTTTTACTTGGATTAAATTAAGTATTTGGGGATTTTATACTGTATTTTACAACGGTAGCTGCGATGGTATAGTGGTAGCATTGTTGCCTCACAGCAAAAGATTCTCCTGTTTGATTCTCGGCTGGAGTGCCTTCTGTGTGGGGTCTGCATGCCCTCCCCATGGTCGAGTGGCCTCCGAAAGACATGCGTGAATGGTCATGCCTTTGCTGAAGGTTGGGCATTGGGCTGGCAACTCGGCACCATAAAAATCAACTGCCAATCATTAGCAGACCAGAGTGCCGCTGTGGCGACCCCAAACCGGAAAAAGACAAACATACTGTATTTTACAACACTGTTAGTGGTTTTACCTTTAAGAACCTAAGTGCTTGATTGGTCTAATTAATCCAAGGAAATTATTTGGAAGAGTATTTAGTGACTAATGTAGTTGTTTTACAATGGTTCTGAAGAAGTCCATGATTATAGGATGAAAGTGCTAAACAATTCTGTAATAGTATAAAAGCTTTAATATTTTGGTTAACAGTCCGGTCTTCACCTTTTTTCAACACCACTGCACTCACTATTGTGTGCCTTATGTTCTGTTGCCTGTGCACTTTTTATCTGTGTGGATTTATACTTTTGGGATTGGACTACTGGCTCTTGGACAATTCAGCACTACCTGAGCCTTTTTCTTGGTTTTTGGTTTAAGCTGCCTGATGTAGCAATATGAAAGAAATTATTGGCAGTGATATAACTGGGTTATGGTTCACTAAGCCCAAAGGGAAGTGATAAATGTAGCAGAATAGTTGACCCTGTGTGGGTAAAATAAGTTTTACCCAATTTCCTTTAGCAGTCAACATTTAGCATTGAGAGATCAAGAAAGAGAAAGAAAGAGGGTGACAGAGAAAGAGCGAGGGGGGAGAGAGGGACAGCCCATGTGTGCAATGTAAGACAGATTTGTAACTGGTAATGTGCTACATTTTAATGTAGGCCGTAATATTACAGTGAGTAAAAGGAAGACTAAATTGAAAGAAAGAAAGTGAGAGTAGCCTACTATTGTAGTGGTTAGCTTTTCTGTGTTAGCACACTTAGCTCCTCAGGTTGGGTATTAGCTGAGATGCCCTCTATGTTGACTCCATGTCCTTGCATGGACTGCATGTGTTTGTTTCCCTGGTCCAGAGACACGTTGATAAGGGAACTGCCTATGACTTTGCATGCATCCATTCCAGGACCGATTCTCTGCCTTACACCAGTTCCTTACCAGAACCCAGTTCAGTGCCCTGTCTCTAACCTAAAAACGTAAGGAAGGAATGAAAATGAAAAAGGACATGGCACTGCAAATGATACCTGAAAAAAGCAAGCATAAAATGTGAGGTTGATCAGAGTAAGTGCTATTTGTAAACTTTTATTACTTGTCATGGCTAATACAGACAACAGTAACTAGAGATAGAGCTTTAAAGTCTAAGCTCTTATATTGTTATACAGCTTGTGTTCTCTCTGCACCTTATTCTTCAGTAACACCACAGCCAAAAGCTACATATGTTGGAAAAGTCATCCAGCTGCTGATTACAGGGAGACATATCTAGTAAGTGTGCATTGTGCACATTTCAGGAAAGATTTTAAAAATAGATACGTTAAATATATTATTTACTTTGTGGTAAATTTACAAGGAAACTGTGTAATTACTCTGAGATTAATTAGATGTTATTGGCCTTTTTTTTCAGATTGCAGATATAGAGCTGCATTACATCAGCAGAGAAAAAAATAGGAATTGAATGCTATTACTGACTTCCCTAAACAATTAATACTACTTATTTTTCAAGTCCCTGCATTTATACATTCTGATATTACTGATGTAGAACTGCTAAATATATAAAGTAATATGTAGCATTACTTGGTTTATATCTACAAAATAAATTAGTCGCTTAATGTGTTTTTTTTTAATTTCCACAGGTCTCATTTTAAATTATGCTACCATATTAATGAGCTGTGAGTCCATTTACTAATCTGTCTTGCTGTATTTCTAAAGTATTTTCCTTTTTTTGCAAGATAAAAACCCATCCATCTCATCAGAATGGCTGGAAGCAGCCTTTTTTCAGTCAGTTTTACATATTAAAAGAAGCCTCATGATGAATCTCAGATGCAAATAACTTAATTTCAGAAAAAAATCAGCAGAATTAATCACCACATTTTTAACATTTAACTACCAGAAGGTAGAAGCCATTTGAATCACAATGCCACCCCCAGAGGTGTAACTAAATCAAAACGAGGAGCTCCCCCAAAGCATCTAGAATTGGTGTTTGAAGACTGGGGGGGCAGCAATTACTTAGCCTCTGAGTTGTAGAAATCCACTGAAGCATTCCATGGAAATGGAATGCAGTGAGTGAACCTATGAGTTGCTAATGAGCTACTCCCTGTAGGTGTAGATTTGATTATCACACCATGCCTCTGTACATTGTTTCTTCATTTAAACATTTTAATCCCAAGACAATCCAAGGACCATTTTGTCTGGAAATTGACAAATGTCTGTTTCATCACATATTCATCCTCTATGCAGCTCTAATACATTTGATGCTGGCTGATTTCCCAAGACAATCCAAGGACCATTTTGTCTGGAAATTGACAAATGTCTGTTTCATCACATATTCATCCTCTATGCAGCTCTAATACATTTGATG
This sequence comes from Protopterus annectens, assembly GCF_019279795.1. Classification (NCBI taxonomy): domain Eukaryota; kingdom Metazoa; phylum Chordata; order Ceratodontiformes; family Protopteridae; genus Protopterus; species Protopterus annectens. The sequence goes on from NC_056732.1 coordinate 670,704,376, forward strand.
CTGGCTGATTTCCTACACACCATAATGGTGTGGGAAGGGTGCCATGCTGATGTGATTCTGTTTTTCAGCCAAGGCAACTACTCCTCACTCTGTACGACACTCAAGCAAACTTTGTTTTTTCTCCGTCTTCACTGCTGATCATCTGTGCCATATCCACAACTGACCCAGTCATTCCATTCTTATGGGACTGGCAAGAATCTGCAATGTCCCTTATAAAACATGAGCCCTCCCTCTCTAGGACTAGAATATTCTTAATGGCACATCCTGATTTCTATCATATAGTGGGAGAGGAATCTTAGCTAGTATGGATGGTGTATTGATGTTATGAACATTAAGCCATGCACCATAAGCTCGACCCCAATGCATATGCACACACACACACACACACACACACACACACACACACACACACACACACACACACACACACACACACACACACACACACACACACACACACACACACACACACACACACACAATCTGTTCATTGTTCAGCAACCAAAGAGTACCCTCACCAAGGAAGGAGAGCTGGCATCTAGCACTCTACTCCTCCACTCAAACTGGGAGCATGTAGCTTATAGTCAGGGCTCCATGTCTCTATGCCCCAGAGCTGAGCATAGGACACAAATATTTCCATTGGCTAAGGAGGGCAACTGCTTCAGCTTTTTTATTAGCAGCAAGGTATTAAGCAGACAATAATACTTGGTGGTTGGTGGTTGGCATAATGGTTAAGATATCTACCTCACAGAAAAGTACAGGGTTTGATTCTCACCAAGGGAACTTGGTTAGAATTCAAAACAGCAGCTGACCTAGTACTTACCTTTAGACCTGTGTTTAAACCCGGTTTGGGAGTTTGGCATAATGGTTAAGGTGTTTACCTTACAAACATAAGGTGCAGGGTTTGATTCTCACATGGGGTAATCGGCTAGGCTGAAAATGGCCCACAAGGGCAGTTAGCCTAGTACTATTCTATGATTCTATGAAAAAAAAAACTATGAAACAGTTGTGGGTATGGTTTGTAGTACAACATCTTGGTGAAAGGACATAATGAATAAGGCATGAGGCTCTAAAGCCAAAGTTCAAATCCCACCCGAGTCAATACATTTTTGGGTTAGAGATTGACATGACACTTATGGCATTTACCTTACAAACAGAAGGTACAGAATTTGACTCTCACTTTTGAAGGAAATTGGCTAAAGGTAAAATGGACTACAAAGGCAGTTAGCTCAGTAATCACATACATATCAGCTAAACTATGAATAGTTGTTTTAAATGTTTTGCCAGAAGCAGTTATTCAATTGCTTGCTTTTTTGAACCATGTTCACCTCAGGTCCCAGCCAGGTACCCCCTCTCAAAATGTCTCAGGCTAAGGTTTCACTAGTCCATCATCCATTGCTCTTGCTTGTCATTTCCTGTGACTAACAACTCACACTTCCAGGACACACAACATCGCCAATCTAATTAGTTTGCTTCTTTACATCTGCAGTTATTTTACTTGTAACTTCCCATCCTCTGTTCACTGAATGCCTTCGTCATGTCAGAAGACTTAATAAACATACAGAGACAACAGATGTAGTCTGACCTCTACGAGGTCTACATTCAGCTAAATTCTCTGAAACATTTGTGCATCACGTTTTATGTCATTCACTATACACTTTAATGGCACGTGACATAACCCATATTGTACACAAAAAGCAAAGGGTTTCTCTATAATGTAATGGATGCTCAGACAAATTCAGAAAAGAAGTAATACAAGTGGGTTCTGTTGTGGAGATGCTTTTTGAAAGTGAGTCTAAAGCACCACTACTTATGTATGGGAGCAGTTTAGAAGGTGGGCTTGTTTTTGCTGGGAAGGTGAAACTATGACATTTCACTTTAGTACAACTCACAACCCTAACTGCAGACAGTTAGGAGGCACCCTGTCATAGGTGGACTACAGAAAGAAAATTTTGACTACCTTGGTATAGCTAATATAGTACAATTCCCACCCTTATTACAGACAATTAGGAAGCCCCATGTCTTGGGTGGACTACAGAAAAAACATTTTGACTACCTTCTGACTCACAACATAGATAAACATACCGTTATCTCGCAGTGATCGAGTGGAGGATGTATTTTGTACCACAAAACCTCAGATTGCTTGTAGCAGTTGCAGTCAAGCAAGAATTTTGATATGAATAGGTCAAAGCAGACATTTATAATTGTGACACATCTTACAGGAGAATACATCAGCATTATTTTATTAGTAATTATTGACTTACAAGGTCAAATGTGTTAATATAGGAAAGGCTTTGAGATAATGCAGTTTTGCTGATTATATTTCACAGTGGTTGGATAAGACACTAGGTCAGCTGTGGTTGTAATGCTATTGTATAACTTGGAAGTATGCATAATTTATCTATTTATTTATTTAAAGTTTTACTGGGGTAGAACAATGACAAATTATAGGCCCAGCCTGAGTTACATCACAATGCAACAAAAATACAGTAGACAGGTATTAGTGGTTTACACTTATGAATAAGCAAAGACAGTCTGACAAACAATGATTAATTTGTCAAATCTGTGGAACTTGGGAGGGATTTGAGAACCTCACTTCTGATATTTGGCATTACTTGTCCAGACACTATGAAATGGTATAGAAAATAGTCTTGGGACTATATTTTATATATTTAATTTTACGTTTTGTCCTACTAGGCATAGCCTGTTTCCAGGGGAGATCTGAAGTAGTATTGATACCGACTAGAGGTAATTTGGCAAAGGCAATTGGGAATTTTTTTCTGCTGTTTTCAATAAATCTGTGGAATCTGTTACTCTGTGTTACCACTAACTCAGGCAATGAAACCTCATTTTGACAACAAATGCGATGGCTGACATTTCAGGACAGCAACACTCTCATGTTATACTAATGTGTCAGTATGGGAATAAGAATCCAAACAACTGTCGTGGGATAGAACTCAGCCTTCTAATCTTCCAAATATTAAAAACAAGTACATGAAATGTTCAGCCACTGACACTAGATGAGATGGGCAATGGGCATAATCTTTACGTTTAAACAGGAAATATTTTAATGAACAGAATTTGCTTGCTGTGATGTACAACAGTGGAAAAGACAACAATTACATTAGAGACAGAGTTCAGAGATGGGTGTCGTATCACCAACAAATGTGAAATATTTTATATTATTCCAGTAAAAAAAATAGTCAAACTTCAGAGATTCAGCATTTGTTTATAAATTTTCTATAAACATTAAAACTTTCATTTTAAAAGATTCTAATTAACAGATTAGAAGTAAGAGATGGCATTGATGCTGAATATGCCAAAATATACACATTTGTTATTTAGTAAAAAGTCGTGTAGAATGAAGCTAACTGAGAAAAATAAAATCAGTGCTCCTAAAAACAGTGAAAGTGTCACCCAGTTAGGAAATAGGACATAACACCTGACCATTTCAGTATTCCAACTGTTGCATTACTTTTAAATGAAGTAACAATAACTGCAGTATGGAATTGCATTTACTTATATATAAAGGAAGAGGACTGAGGAGTCAAATCAAGTCGTTTGCTGTTTGCTGATAGCATTTTATAAATATATATATATATATATTTTCACTTTATAATCCTGAAATAGAGAATCTCAGAATTTCAAGACCATAAAGCAGAAAGCTCTAAATACTGCACCCCCCACACCCCCCTACTTAATATACTAACTCCAGGTCACACACACACAATACAAACAACACACCACATACATTCACACACATCACAGTCATAACACACACTGACACACACTAAAGCCCCTAACCAACACCTTAAACATACATACTTACCTAAATGATACAAACCACCCAATGTTACAAAAGTAAACACAAAGTCCATGAACTGCAAAGGTGAGACTTCAGAACAGCAGCTTCAGTTTAGTAAAAAAATATAGTCCAAAACAGCAACCTCAGCTTAATAAGGTGTATACTCAAATTTCTCCAACCACAGAACAAAGATCTGGATTCCACTCGGCTGCAACACAGTTTTATTGGTACACAAGCGCTTTCACAAACAGCTTCTTCAGGTGTATAACAACCATTAAAATACACACACCTTATATAACACTTAAAGTCAGTCACATGACTCTGCTTAACCATTTTTAAAGGCATATATACACATTCTAAGTGTTACTTTCTTGATCCACTCTTACAAATTCTAAACTTATATAGTATAAAAAATATATGTTAAAAGCATACGTAAACTTCTAATAAAACTGTGTTGCAGCCGAGTGGAATCCAGATCTTTGTTCTGTGGTTGGAGAAATTTAAGTATACACCTTATTAAGCTGAGGTTGCTGTTTTGGAGTATATTTTTTTACAAAACTGAAGCTGCTGTTCTGAAGCCTCACCTTTGCAGTTCATGGACTTTGTGTTTACTTTGTGGATACTCTGGAATACTTTTATGCAAAGGTGCCTGTAACATTGGGTGGTTTGTATCATTTAGAAGTTTCTACATTTTTTACCCAAAAGTTCAGGAGTTATGGCTACTGAAATGGATAACATAGAACTTGAATATACACCGGGCTTAAAACTGAAATGGACTGAAAACAACTTAGAATTATTTTTATCCAAGGTGAGTGAAGAAGAAAATTCACTTTTGAAAAGTGATATGGTCATTGAAGGGACAGAACATTCTAATATAGATTTTTTGGCCATGAGAAGTGATATTTTCTCATTAGAGAAAGATTTATATAAACTAAAACAGGTACAATGTGAGAAGTTTCATTTAGAAGCTTGTTTAACAGAACGTGTTATACCTCAAGGTTTAAGAGTGCTCAAAATGCCTGCACAGACTGAGTGTGACTCCATATTGCTAAGTGAATGGCAACAACTAAATATAAACACTAGCTTGGGGTATTTAAAGCTGCTAGTAGCGACATCAGCGAGAGAAATTATAAAAACTAATGGCAGTATAAAGAAAAAATATACTGACATATGTAAAACTTATACTACAGAAGCACTGTTTAAACCTATGACTGATATGGTTGAGAATCTGACAGTATATGCCAGAAAGCTTCTACAAATTAAATTAAAGAAGCTTTGTAGAGATCAGAAGGACTTCTCGTTGGGCCATATCTTCACTTGGCCACGAGATGTAAATGACCATAATAGTATGGCGCCTAATATTGATTCAATGCCCCAACAAGTAAATGAGAGAATTCAGTTTGTACAAAATTCGACTTCTAGAGAGATACCGATTGGTCAAGTAGAAGCAGACGGGCGTGGTCATGATGACGAGTGTGGTTGTGATGACGATAGAGCAAACGCCTTGAAGTCTGATGTTTCGAATGCACTGGTGACATCTAACCTTGGAGCAAGGAAGAAGATGTTTCAAGTAGGCACAGAAGTACATTGCGAAGCAGAAAATGAAACCTCCAACATTAAAAATGCATCAGCACATCCAACTTCTTCTTTTTTAAAAGGAACTGGCCCTTTAGGCTTGAATTTTCCTCTGCCTATAAGGGAGAGATCTATGAGCAGGAATGGGAGAGGCGGACTGCGACAACAACAGAGGGGGAGAAGTATAGTGAGAAACAAGAGAAAACTCGATGAAGGTCCAGTGAGTCCATTTACAATAAAAAAGGCCTTCCAACAAGTAAGACATTAATTGTAAATTTATCAGATTATGGTTTAACACATTCTGAATCAAACGTGTTAGAAAAGGGGTTATCTTTTATACCGGCTATGGACATGAATATCACTGATATTATTTTCGATTTGAAACTGTTTACCCATAACATGACTTTGAAAACATTATTTGGCAATGAGCAGAAAGAGTCTGATGCTACATTCAGGAAACCGAGTCTTTTTGTACCAAAACAAAATGCTTTAATCAATGCGTTTGAGCAAACTTGTATTTCTGATATGTATAAAATGTATTATGAGCGGAAACAACTTAAGGAAAGTGGCAAATGGCATAATTTAAGTAAAGAAGAATTTAAAGCTATGCATGATTTCGAAAGTAATAACCAGATAACTATTAGGCCAGCAGACAAGGGAGGGCAAACGGTGGTTATGAATAGAGTTGATTACAATAGTTTGATGCTAGAAATGCTGGATAATACTGACTTCTATCAAAAAATTACATTCATACAAAGTAAAAATATGATATCAAGGGTAGAAAAAGAAATTAGACACCTTGAGGAACTAGAGCTTTGTGATAATAATATGGTCAAATATTTAGTAGTTACAGATCCAACTATTCCAAAGATTCAGGGGTTGCCTAAACTCCATAAAAAATCCATCAGACCCCCAATGAGACCAATAGTAGCCAGAAAAAATTGGTGTACTGAACCGGCTTCAATATTCATTGAGAAAATTTTGAAGGCCCTGATATACAAATCAAAGTATATCTTGAAAGATATAGAGCATTTTCTCAGAAATTTATATGAATTTACTAATGAAACAAATGTATCAGAACAGTACTTTTTCGTTACATTAGATGTAGTATCGCTGTTTACAGTTATACCAAATCCAGTTGGTATTAGAAATGTGATACATCTATTAGAGATGAATAAGGAATTTGGAAGTAGAACCATAGGAATATTACAAAGACTGTTAAAAATAGTGCTTGAAAATAACATTTTTGTATTTAGGGAAGATATGTATTGGCAAAAGAATGGAGTGGCAATGGGCACTCCTTGTGCTAATAGTTATGCCAATTCTGTTATGTCCAAATGGGAAATGGAAAATGTTATAAAAGGAAAATTTGATAAAATTATTATGTTTTATAGGAGATTTGTAGATGATCTCTTTCTTTTATGGAGAGGGACAGAAAGTCAGTTATATGAATTCATAGAATTCATTAATAACTCTACAGAATTTCTCCACTTTTTACCATGAATTGTTCTACTGATGGTATCAGATTTTTAGATGTTTATGTAGAGAAAGATAGTACAGGCAAGATTAGCAGAAGAATGTACAGAAAGACCTGCCATGCAAACAAATTATTAAGTAGAGATAGTATGCATCCCAATTTTATATTCAGCAATGTAGCACAAAACCAGTTCCCAAGGGCGTCAAGATTAAGTGTAAAAAATGAAGAATATGAGAAACAACTAATTTTGACAGGAAAAGAATTACTAGATAGAGGCTGTAATAACAGAATGGTAATTAAAAACATGGAAGATGTGATGAGTAAAAGAGAGAATAAGGCTAAACCATATTTCTCAAAACAATTAGTGAATGGGAAAGAGAAAGTGACTCACAAGAATGTAAGGATGTGTTTAAATTATTCAAGAGATGTTGGGCTGTACACTAATATTATAAATGAACATTGGAATATATTAACATCAGATTGTAAAATGAAAGAGTTAGTAGGCTCAAAGCCAATATTTAGCTTTAAAAATAAGAAGAATTTAAAAAGAAGGCTCTGTACAGACAGAGAACTGAAAGGTAGAGAAAATGAAAAGGGCACTAGACCATGTGGCAAGTGCAACTTTTGTAGTTTTATTTGTAATGATTCACAATTTAAACACTCTGACACAGGGGAGACGTTTTATCTGCGAACCTATGCGAAATGTGATACAGCACATGTAGTATATCTGGCTATCTGCCAGGCATGTCACAAATTTTATGTAGGGAAAACAGATCGTCTTTTAAAAGATAGGATAAGAGAACACCTATATCACATTAAGAAAAGAAGTAGTTTTAATGCACTAGCGAAGCATGTGTCAGTTACCAATGAACAACATGTTTTTAAATTTGTTGTCTTATGTAGAACATTCACTGATATAAGAGGGGGTGATATAAAAGCAAGGACTGAGTAAAAAGAAGCTGAATGGATTATTAGGTTAAGGGCTAGTTCAGGGCATGGACTGAATGATTCTGTTCCTATAAGACCGATATTAAAAAAGAGACCATTGAATAGGTGAATGTTGAATTTTTTAGAACTTTACGTATGCTTTTAACATATATTTTTTATATTTTTTATACATATAAGTTTAGAATTTGTAAGAGTGGATCAAGAAAGTAACACTTAGAATGTGTATATATGCCTTTAAAAATGGTTAAGCAGAGTCATGTGACTGACTTTAAGTGTTATATAAGGTGTGTGTATTTTAATGGTTGTTATACACCTGAAGAAGCTGTTTGTAAAAGCGCTTGTGTACTAATAAAGCTGTGTTGCAGCCGAGTGGAATCCAGATCTTTGTTCTGTGGTTGGAGAAATTTGAGTATACACCTTATTAAGCTGAGGTTGCTGTTTTGGAGTATATTTTTTTACTAAACTGAAGCTGCTGTTCTGAAGCCTCACCTTTGCAGTTCATGGACTTTGTGTTTACTTTGTGAATACATACTTATCTGAACTTCCATTCAAACACTGCAACACCAGAAGCACTACTTCAACATCTTTGAATGTCGGGATTTTGAAATTCGCTCTTCTGGGGTTTCGATATTTAGAACTTTCGGCTTTATGACTTCGGGATTTTGAAATTCAGTATTTCAGGATTTTGAGATTATAAAGTGTTCCTTATATATATATATATATATATATATATATATATATACACACACACACACACACACACACCACACACACACACACACACACACACACACACACACACACACACACACACACACACACACACACACACACACACACACATAATGATCAACTTCATAAACTCAGAGTTTCAAAACTTTGAACTGCAAATCATCGAGACCATAAAATTGAAATTTTGAAACTTCAAAACTGTAATAAAGAAAATAAAAACAAAATTTTTTTTTTTACATTTTTGCAGAGGGGCAAGCCCCCCTTCACCTCCCACACCCACTGCTAAATAAATAAACCAACTCCTAGATCACACTACAGTGAGGAAAATGGTAAATTTTCCATTCCGTGTTGTACATTAATCACCATTCAAAATGTTCAAAGTTTCAAAACTTTGATCTTATGGTCTCAACTATTTGGAATTCAAAGTTTTGAAACTTCGAGCTTGTGAAGAGAATCCATCTATAGGTGTGTGTGTGTGTGTGTGTGTGTGTGTGTGTGTGTGTGTGTGTGTGTGTGTGTGTGTGTGTGTGTATATATATATATATGTATATATATATATATATATATATATATATATATATATATATATATATATCTATGTACATAAATCAAAACTTCACTACAATAAAACAAAGTAACAGAAAATAAATCACACGAGGCTCAAAACAGATATTTAAGCTTTCCTTCTTTATGTTTTCAAGAACTTCATCATAATACATAGAAGATAGTGAAACGTGTATAATACATAAGCTGAAAAGTAGCGTGATTGCACAGTAACCAATGGAACAATCGCTATGTATATTTACAGTTCTACAGCTGCATCTATTTCATGCACTCAGCAGCAATTACCAGCTAATCTAACTGGTGATGTGAATAGCAGTACTAATAATGACAGCAGTCACTCTTCGACATGCATCTATACACAAGCATCTTCCACAAGTCATGCTGTGAACTCTGACTTATTTACTAATGTTGGCATCAGTCAGCATGCTAGTACTACACATGATAATTTATCTTCACATACTGATTCAGTTTATGCATCTAGCAATTTTACTAGATGTAATGAAACTGTTGCCATTAATGCCTCGCATCGTACTAGTGATAACATCTCTACTGGTGTAGTAAATGTTTGTGTGACAGTTAATAGACCATTTTCTGCTCAGTCTACAGAGAATGTTAGATGTAATGTCACTAATGATACGATCGGTAATGTCAGCATGTGGCAGTCTGCTTTACTATCTGCTGATAATGTTTTGACTGACAATGTATTGACTAATGCATCTATCAATAACACAGGAATACTTAATGTCCAGATGAATGAGAATATATTAAATAGAGAATTTGTGTTTTCTATGTTACAACCTTCTTCTACTAACAACCGTTCATGCTATATGCACAGAACGTTACGGGTAATGGTTAGCCACAGAGTGATAGGAATGATGTCACTGACAACTGCAAAGCCATGATTTATAAGCTTGAAAGACTGATTAAAGTATTCAAAAATATTGAATATGACATTCTATATATTGACACATGTTTATTTCATAAGATTGTGCCCTAAGGTCTAAGGTCCAATATGTTTCCGAACAATGCAGCCTATTATTCTAACATTTACAATATGCTTAAAGAATTATATAATGACACCGGACTTAAGGCTTTGAATTTTATCAATGCTGATAATAAAGAAAAAATGTCAGCTTTGCAAAAGGAAATTGATACTTTAAATACCAGTTATTAACAGCCCAGATTTTCACTTCTACAAACATTTTTACAGAGGGTATGCATCAACGAAGAGAAAGGCATGTGAATACTTTAACAGAAAAAAGCATAAGCTTGACAGAGACATGCTTCAATATCAAAGGCAACAAGCTTATCCTATTGTAAGGAGAATGCATGCTTTCCAACAGAATGGCAGATTTCGACTTTCTTTTCAACAAAATAATAGATTTAGACCTTCTATCCAACAGAATAATAGATTTCAGCCTGCTTTTGGACATTTCACTCCAGCTTTCAGAAGGGATTCTGTTGACCAACAGTCTAATAGAAAGTTGCAACCTCAGTTTCAGCCTTCTTTTCAGATGCCGGCTCGTGTACAGTACAGTCAACATGACAACAGCAGAGCTAGTGTATACAACCCAGTCTTGAAGTCTAATGGTTACTTTCCTGAGGCTAGTTATGCTCAGGTAGTTGCAGCAATTACTTCTATTGAGTCCCCATCCACCTCCACTGTTTTTTCTAATTCAAATTTAGTACATAATACAGTCCCTATTGTAGGAGCTCGCAATTTCCAGTACATTGAAACTAATTCTAATATATCCACTACCCCTCAGTCTACTTTTTTATCCCACAATTTATGAGTTCCTTCATCTACAAGCCACATCAGCCCACCAGCTGTACGTCCAAGAGAAGGGCTCAATGTGAGTGGGAAAGAGAGAGTGATGGGCATACAGGAAAAGAGAGGCCAGCAGAAGTTTCCAAGTACAGGCACAAGGATCATCCCGATAAGCAGCAAACGCAAATAATCACCACTAGGTGTCCTCGTAACACCTCACAGATTGAATCCATTCAAAGATGTTATTTTTGCTAATACTGTACCAAGTTGCTCTAACCATGTACAGAATGTAGAGTCTACGATTTTTAACCTCACTGATAGAAATTTCAATAATGAACATTACAGCATTTTACAAAAAGGATTTCATTTCAGCCAGTATACCAGACTTAATGTTAGACTTGAGGTTATATGCTAGAAAGCTTAACTTGAAACTTTTACACAGTACTTATGATAAACACAATGATTCTTGTAATGTTTCCTGTAACAATTCAAACTCTGACAATTCTTCTGAGACTGATAGTTCAGATGATAATACTGTATTTACTACTTTGAAACCTAAAAGACTGTACAATCCACCTCTTCACAATTCAGTTCAAGTGTTTCTTAGAGCATGTGATAGAGATATCAGGAAGTTACGTACTACTAATAATATCATGCATGCAGACAAAGGGACAGGGCTTGCATTAATGGAACAGAACAGTTACATTACTAAAATAGAAAGTACATTACAGAACAATGACTTTCCTAGAGGTAGATTGTAACACAGTTTTTAAACACTTCGCCTCTATTGATAGAACTCTTAAACTGCTGTTACAGAATGATGACATCTCACTTGATGAGTTTAATTTTATGCATGTTGAAGCTCCTAGCCTAGGCACATTATTTGGTATCCCCAAAATTCATAAAAAACATATAGACCCACCATTCCGTCATATCATTTCTAATAACAAAACAAAGACAGAGGGAACTGTTGAATTTTTAGATTCTATCCTTAACCCTCTGGTTCAAGCTACCCCTAATTTTCTTAGAGACTCCTGGGGATTTTTAAATGAGTTGTTTCACATTAAAGAAGACCCTTCTAAATGTATATTAGTTACATCAGATATTGAAGCACTCTATACCAATATTCCTCAAAAGGTAAGTCTTCTGATGTTACAAATGTTTTTGCATAAATACACCACTTTTCAGCTAGGAAAGTTAGAACAGTGTGTACTTTAGTAGAAATTGTACTTAACAATAACTTTTTCTATTTTAATAATCACATCTACAAACAAACCAAGGGGGTTGCCATGGGGTCGAAGTTAGACCCAGCGTTTGCGAATTTAGTACTCAGCACTTGGGAACTTGAAAATCTATCTCTTATACAGAACTTTGAGTCAGTTTTAATCGATAAACGTTATATTGATGACATCTTTTTTGCATGGAAAGGGCATGAGAATGACCTTAATAACTTTATTTTAGATATTAACGAAAACCTTGATTTTCTTAACTTGGTCATTTCTAATACTGGACACTCTGTTAACTTTTTAGACACAAGAATATATATTCTACCGACAGGCAATGTTTGTTCAACCATTTATAGAAAGGACACATAAAGAAATAACTTTTTGGACTTTAGAAGTCAACATCCCTTTTTCATGAAAAAAAAACTCATTAAAGGTCAGTTTATTTGTACTTCTAGAATTGTTAGTCACAATAATGAATTCTTGTTGCAGTGTGATAAGCTTAAAAACATGTTTTACCTAAGAAACTACCCACACACTCTAGTTGAGAATTTATTT
>NC_056732.1:670722025-670734525 GCF_019279795.1 Protopterus annectens
GACTACTGTAACAAGTATGTAGTCTGTATAGGGCCTCCTGGTGAATTTCTAGACCTTTTACTGAAGTACATATGTTTTCAAGTTTGAAATAATTACTGTATTCTGTTATCTACTGGGTGTTTTCCCGACACTTATCTTTAGGAGAAACAGTCCAAGACTAAGTGACACCAATACTGAGCTATTTCAGACACCATTGGCAAGCCCTGTTTGGATAAACAGGTAACCCGCACCCTGACTTGCTGTGTGTTGTTGCTTAACTAGTGTTCATTACTGCAGAATGCCATAAAAGGGTTAGGATAAGCAACTTGTACTGCAGCCCTTCATCAAGTGCTATTGTTGAAAATGTATACTGTTTCATGTACAAGAGACGTGGCTCTTGTGTCATTTTGGAGAAGCTCCAGTGCAACCCAGTTTATCATTTTACATGGAATATAGGGAAGCCTACTGGGTTGGAAATTATTTGGGTCTGGTATGAGCCCCACCACCTTTTGTGGACTGGTACTACTACAGTTTACCTTCATAGGTTAGGATTGTGATTTTATGATAACATTTTACATGCCACGACTGATAGAGGTTTAATTAGGTTTTCACTGAGTCTGTATAGGAAAGCACCAAGCATTTTGTCTGCTCCCTTGAAACATGAGTAAATAATCTCATTTATGGCAGCAGTTGTCATATTTACAGTTCTGTTTGATCTAGTCTTGTCTCTATAGCTCTCAGTATCATTGTATACATTAATAGAATGGATGCCAATGTAAAAAACACCCTCTGCATATGGACTAAAAGGAAGTTATATGTCCATTGCTCTGTAGCAGAGCTGATGTAGAGGCTACGCATACATACAAGTAGGCAATAAAGGATGACTATATGAAAAACTTTTGAGAGGCCACTAAAGATAGCTTATATAAAACATTGCCCATCTCTTTTTCACAGGCTATGGTTACATTATTATTTATCTGGCATATATTTCATCATATAGCAATGTCCGAAACTGTGATGATAATCAAAAAGTGACCTCTGTAGTCAATGAATGATGCAGGAAATCTACGGATAATAAGTTTGATATTTTTGAAAGGAAGAACAACAACTAAAGTAAATCAATGGTTCTTAGTCTTCACCAAATAGCAGACAGTAATAAAAACAAGGGGTGAAGGACAACATTAAAGTTATCACTGATATCATCATTAGGACTGATGCCAGCCACAGCCTTATGGGAAATAGTCTGGCAAAAGCAATTTATGTCTGGCTATGTTTTGACAATCTACTACAGGAAATACCTTATTTATATCAGTATGTGTGAACTCACAGCCATCTAGGATGAATTTAATACCATGCAAAAATGTAGGCGTTCATTCAGGAACACCTGTTGAAGTTCCAGGAACTGTCTGACCTTTTCCATATGAAGGATTGCACAGATATCTAAGTTCATAAAACTGCTTCAAATCACATGCTGTATTATCGGGCATGCAAAATATAAAGGTCAAGTGCTTCTGGATCATGTTCCCCTTTAAAATCTGGTGAGATATGCCTTCTGTCTTTTTACTTCTGCATTGTGATACTGAGTTTAACATCCTAGTAAAGGCCATGAAACTAGGGATGCTTCATTACTGTGAGGAGCATGAATATGATATTTGGAGCTGTTTAAACATAATACCACACTCTATATGGGACTTATCTTATTTTTGTGGATGATTTAAAACTGTATACTTCATCAGATGAGGAACTGGAAGGACAACTACAAGTGGTCAAAACTTTCTTAGATCATACAAGAATGTCATTTGGTCTTGAGAAATGTGCAAAAGCACCCTTTAAAGCAGGAAAGCTGCAGTACCAAGAAACTATCAGTCTGGGACAGGAATGTGAACTTGAGCAACTAAGAGGGTATAAATCTTTGGGAATTGATGAAGGATCAACAATAAAACATGAACAAATGTGAATAAAACTTAGTAAGGAATATTTTAGTGGACTAAAATTAATAATGAAAACAGCTCTGACATCTAGGAACAAATCCCAAGGTATAAACCAGTTTGCTCTTCCTGTTCCAACTTACAGTTTTGGAGAGACTGACTGGCCCCAAAAGTTATTGGATCAGTAGGACAGGAAAACAAGAAAATGATTCATGCTTATCAAATGATTTATAAAAAAACAGTGTAAACCAATATTATATATTCCCCACTCTGAAGGGCATCCTCAAAATTGATTATATGTATAGATCTGCAGTCGGAAAGACTGCATACATATCTGCTGACCTCACAAGATCCAAACATAGTGCAAGTTTTCAACATGAGGGGAATATGTCTAAGACAACTTCCCTGCTTAGTTTAGCAGAAACATAATCGGTGTCAAACAGGAATGGAAATCAAATCAGAAGTACAGGCAGCATCTGAATGTGCCAAAAAAAAACAAAAGAAAGAATATAAGGTGAAGGATCAGATGAGAAGTCAAGAAAAGTGGAAAATGCATAAATATAGTTACAAGTATAGAAAACTCTTGGAACAACCGCATGTCAATCAGGATCAAATGTATGAATGGTTAAGGAGAGATGAATTTAAACCAGAAGGTGAGAAATTAATATTGGCGGCCCAGTCCAGTGGACTATGTACACAATGGTTTACAAAGTCCATTGAACATGTGGGAGAAACAGACAAATGCAGGTATTGTAAAACTGAATTGGAAACAGTCGCACATCTTGTTGTTGGGTGTGATACACTAATAGTAGAAGGACTGTATGCCTAAAGGCATAATAATGTAGCAAGACTGTTGCATTGGGGATTATGCAAACATTATAATATTGAAGTAGTTGAGAAGCATTGGAAACATGAGCCACAAAGCATTACAGAAAATGATGAAGTTTATAAGACATGGGATTTTCTATTACCAACAGTTCAAAAAATAGATGCAAGAAAACCATATATAGTATTTCATGAAAAGAAAACAAAAGCAGCATAGTTTATTGAAATTGCTACACCCAGTGACTGCAGTATCTTACGTACAGAGAAACACAAAGCCATAAAATACCAAGATTTACAGTCAGAAACGATGGCAATATGGAAGAAGGATACCCAGACAGTTCCAATAGTAGTAGGAACAATGGGTCTTATAAAAAATAGTTTACAGTCATACTTAGATATGTTACCAATGCATGTAACTCAATATGAATTGCAAAAGGAGTCACTTCTGGGCACATTGTGGGTGCTGCAAAAATCACTTCTGGGCAACATCATAGACTGAAACAATATTAATTTCATGAACTTTAATCATACTTTGACTTAGGAATGGGGTCTATACCTGTCATGGTACTGGAAACCCAAAAGACTTGGAAAAAGTAAACTGAGAATTATAAACATATTTCATAGACTAAGTGACTGCAAACATAATGAAAGGCTTACTTTTCAGTAAAGTTTTTACACAGAATCATAGCATGTACAAGGCAATGGAGCAATGTGGTCATTTGTCCCTTGTCAGTACCCTTCCTTAAACCATACCTTTTTCAAGGAATGATATGCCAGTAGAACCTGGGGTAAATTAATGAATACCCATCCAACTGTGTAATTCCATCTTAAAGGTAGACAGTGTGTCACATTGCTCTCCATTGTAATTTATTTATTTATTTGCTAATGCAGGTTCAGATTTCTGGTTCTAGTGTTTGCATGATAGTCAATGGCCCAAAAGGCAAGGCACAGTTTGCGCCTAAGGGGTCCATAGGACACCAAACACAGGGACAAGGCCTCCAGCCTCTCTTGACAGCTCAACTCTTTTAATCCCATTAACATCAAAAAGGCTAAGGGAATTATGGTAAATATAAAAGCACATTAAAAGGCAATTTAGAGCAATGCTCATAGATAAGTTTTGCAGGCTATTGTTTAATGGGACATTAATTCTGAATGATTTAATATTATTAAGAAATATTCTGCTAAACAGAAATGGGGAATCACAGGGAGTTCAACATAAATAGCTCCATGCAATTAAGCTCTGTACATCTTCTGATCCTTAGGGTTCAGTCCTCTGTATCTTCCCTTGAGATCTCCCAAGGTTTCCATCTCATTTTAGGCAGAACTAGTGCCGTCTCATTTCAGCAGCCTTCCATTGTCTCACTTGCCACTCGTAGTGGACCATCCTTCTTTTATGCTATTTCTGCCTCTACCTAATAATAAGAGCTCATCTCCTCTTTTGTATACCCTTTCTTTACAAATTTTCCTGATTGCAATGGCCATAAATTTACTGCTGTTGAATCTGGTTTATTTCATAAATTATTCTCTCTCTCTCTTGAGTTGCACATCCAAGTGAATACTCCACAGTGATAACCATTTGAAGTGTAGGGACCTGCTAGAGCAAGTCCCAAAATGTGGAGACTGAATGGCTGAAAGAGCAAACGTACATAACAAAAAATAAAAAAAAAGTTGTTTAACAGCAATCTTTCTAAACTCATTCATATTATCGAGGCACTCCCTTATTTTTTCTTACACTCTGCAATAGTGCCTCTTCTTGTTCTGTGAGATTTCCCTTACTTTGAAATACTTTAACCTCTGTCTGCCCCTCTAAATAATTCTTATTGTTTCTTGACCATATCGCTTTTATTTTATTTCTACCCCATTTTTAAACCCAACTTTTATTTTATTATACTCATGAGGTACAACGTCTGAAGTACTTTCTATCTTCCCTAATAACTCCTGGATAATTTCCATTACCCATTCCTTAAATTCCTCACTTTTTAACAGGTAGGTGGAGATGTACCAGTGTCTCATCTTTATTTCATTACTCTGCATTTTTATCTTAGTAATTATTGGTGCATGATCTGAAATAGTTATTGGATGTGTGTCAGAATTCTCAATTAAATGCACATAGTCCTGTGAAATACAAGTTCTGTCTGGTCTAGTCCAGTTATTGTACCTAGGGGAATACTATGTATATTCTCTCATAGTTCCTACTACTGAATTCACATTTTTATACCAAATATTTTCATAAATGTCTTCAGAAATCTACCTTCTTTTGTTATAGTTTTCCTTCTAGACCCCCTTAAGATATATCTTCATAGTTACAAATTGAATCCCATTTTTACCTAAAAGTAATATTTCCTGCTGAAAGCTTATTATTTCTCCCAAATTTTTTTTTAAGTTCCATTACAGCAGTTTTAGGTGGAATATAAATAATTGCTAGCATAACCCTCATCCCTTGCCAGTATCCCTTTACTACCACAAATCTGCCCATATTATTATTTTTTTCTCTTCTATCATTACTGGAAACACCTCTGACAATTAATATAACTACTTCTCTTTTACTCTGTGCTTGATATTCTGCACAATATCCATTCTGAAATCAATTTCACACACTCAGTTCTTTCCAAATGTGTCTCCTGTAGCATTACTATTTGCATTCTACATTTCTTAATATAATTAAATATTATTTCCTTTTTGTCTATACCTGAGACCAATATCATTCCATGATTATGAGGAAAGTGTCACCATTATGGAAAAAAGTCATTATTTTCACCTATTATATATGGCAGCTTTTTTAAATATGTATTTCCAGCTTTATTGATACATACTTCCATTAATGTTTGGCAGGTTAATCCTTTATACAGTTTTTTTCTTATCATCACTGTTGGAACCTATGTCACATTTTACAAGATTTTTCTTTTAATAAAATCCATCACACAAAACAAACACATTCCCAGAACAGCCCCATAGCATGTTAACTTACTGCAAACATACATAACTATGCATATCTTCAAATGATGAAGTTTAATCCTCCTAACAGGAACATCTGTTCCCAATAGACAGGTGCTAACACAGAACCTAATTAACCTGAAATTGAGGTATCTATGTTAAGATACATATTATTGCCTGTGCTTTTACTTATGCTAATTGGTATCTGTTCTGTTTTTATCTTTATTGCCCCCATGTGAAAACAATGTACTTGCTTTCAGAAATAATTAACGTTTAACCTTGAAGAAACCAGTGTCTATCTTTCACTGCCTTATTATCAGCTTGCCTCCTTGGAAACATAAGAAAAATGAAAAAAATGCAGCCCTCCACTGCAGTCTGAATGACAAGCTGAAATATTTTTATACTGGGAGAACTGAAGTTAAACTGTTGATTTATGTACAGACGTTTTGGAAGTTCAAGATAACAGTATATTTTACCATGTAGTTACAAGTACCTTCTGAATACAAACAGGGGGGGTCACACTTGCTCTTTCACATGTATCAACCGGTAGAATAATCAAGACTTTCTCTCTTAAACTGCTGACACATGGCAGGAGAGACCTTCACCACCATGTTTTGCTTATCTGAAATCACTTGCTTCCATGAATGGCTGTAAGACATAGATTGCAGATGTGGTAATAAAAACAAAGACCCCCATTCAGTGTCAGTTGATAGTGTTACATCAACAGGAAGAGGTTATCACTGCATTAATTGACAGAAAGTGTACAATGCACAGCATGGACATCTAGGCATGTCTATGGGCCTAGAAAACAGTGGCAGTGTGATGACACACACAACAAAACAATGCATGCAATATTATATAAAGACTATGCTGGGCACTGAATTGTTGAACCATATTGTGCATCAGACACCTCCACTTACACCAAAAAGGAGGGATAATAATGTGGTTTATAGCCATTAGCATTTATCAAGGTGTCTAGAGACAGAAAGATACATGGTTGTCTACACAGCCCCAGGGGTAGGGAGTTACTGGTTCATGGAGGTGGAGGCAGGGTCAACAGCTGGGGTGACGTTAGTCATACAT
This sequence comes from Protopterus annectens, assembly GCF_019279795.1. NCBI lineage: Eukaryota > Metazoa > Chordata > Ceratodontiformes > Protopteridae > Protopterus > Protopterus annectens. The sequence goes on from NC_056732.1 coordinate 670,728,775, forward strand.
GATTTCCTTTGAATATTAGGTGGGGGAGCTGTTATATGTCCTTGCATCACTGTAGCCACTGCATTGGCTAGTGTAGAAGGATTAAATACAGTCCTACAAAACACTTATGTGATGGTATTTGCAACCTGAAGGTGCCCCAGCCCCACTCCCAATGTCTCTACATCAACACCATGCAAAATGTCAGGTAGGGAACTGTGATAACCCATCTGCTGTGAGTGCAAACTTTATTCCCTAAAACAGCCCTCCATGTGTCGACTATGGGTATAGATACCCCCACTTTCTTAGCTAACATTTATAGGCAGGACCATGGTAGCTGCACTTGCTATTTTTCCCACCACTTGTAGATGGACATGGGGGTGATGTAGCACCATAGTCCTCATGATATCTATAATGGTATTGTCTCTTTGTCTCATTGCCTCATGAAGGCATTTGGCACTGCAGGATCACTTCCTTATTATGTCCATCCATCACACCAATCACCTCCAAGTAAGTGTGAGCAGCTCCAGACTCTACCTGGATAATGGTTCTCTGCATCATTTGACTGATGTGAAGAGCCACCCACATACATGGACTTAGCTCTGATATTGGACAACAAAGAGAAACCCTGCCAGGCTGTTTTACATGGACACACACACACACACACACACACACACACACACACACACACACACACACACACACGCACACGCACACACACGCACACGCACACACACGCACACACGCACACACACACACACACACACACACACACACACACACACACACACACACACACACACACACTGTTCCACAACCACAGTCCTAAGGGGAATGGCAGCAGTGTTCTTCATCACAGAGGTGCTCTATCATGCTATGCATCCTGTATAGTAGGCATGGGTGAGGGCACACAGCCACTTTGAACTTTGGGTGTAGAACAACATAGAAAGGGGCCAGACCATGTTAGTGTGTCTTGGAACTGTGGCTCAATATACGTGTTGATATTATCATCAGACATTGTGCAAGTGTTGACTTCATCTGGTTTTCCTTGCTGAGCTTGTACATCTACTACTGTAGCATTGGTATATCTTGTGAATACACAATATGAGAAAACAGTGATGATGAATGGCCCTACAACATGGAGTGTCCTGTTGTATGCACGCAAATGGCATGTGGATACATGTTAGCAAACAGCATACACACATCAAGGGTCCCCTAATATGAACACCCGAATACCTAATGTAATATATGCAGGAATTATTTTGTGCTTTCTAGAATAAATTGTGCTTACTAGAATAAGTATGTGCAGAACTGCTGCACATCTTATGTGTCCTGGTTATTAAACTGGTTGGTCTTGCGGTAAGACACATGAAGTTTGACCATTCCCAGAATCTGTGCTCACACCACATGGTATGAGACCTGTACCCTTACTTTCTCCATGAGGACATACCAAATAATTCAGCAGAATGGCAGTTCTAAAACTCCAATAAACAAACAAAAAGAACGCCTTGGACCACGGTCTTCTTCTCTATAGTGTCAACACCAAAATCACAGAGCGCCAGTGAAATTAACGCTTTTATTCACCAAGAAAAAATAAATACATGCGTTTTCATCCTACATACATGATGAAGTCCTGTATGTAGGATGAAAACGCATGTATTTATTTTTTCTTGGTGAATAAAAGCGTTAATTTCACTGGCGCTCTGTGATTTTGGTGTTGACACTATAGAGGAGAAGACCGTGGTCCAAGGCGTTCTTTTTGTTTGTTTGTTCCATGCAGATATGCTAGAAATTACTCATCATCCATGATGCTTACAGTAGGAGATGCCACCCTCCAGTTGCAGATCTGACAACTGGTATATCGTATGCCATCTGTGAGGCACACTTTTTCATACTGTTGACATGCTTCTTACTTAGCCATGTTGTGCAATTCCTGTCGCATCCAACACTGATGTCATGGGCTGCTGTTTACCATATGTGGTCCCATAGAGGTTGGGAACCCTTTTCTCCCCAGCAGGTACTAACCATAAGTCCTGAGTACCTATAGCAGGGCATTATTCTCAGCAGGGTTGAATTTGCCTCACCTCTCCTGTCCACCCCCGCTTTGGAGGACATGCTTACACCTATGGACAGAGGAGGCAATCGTTGTAAAACAGTGACATATCTGCGTACAGTGGAATAGCTGTGAGACATAACTTGGTTTGGCAGTACACAGCAGGGCAGGTATGAATAAGGCTAGGAAGGTGGGGGGTCACACATACAGTAAGGACAGTGACCAATGGGAGAAGTATTAATAGTAAATATGGGCATGATGAGGGGCAGAGATGACACAGAGTTCATAGGTTCAAAGGCACTTACTAGGATATTGATCTGTAAGGATTTTAGCAGCTTAGCCATTCTTTCCCATTGTGTTTCTAGCCCTAGTAGTTTAGTGCTGAGGTTGGCTGCTGTGGGCAACTGTATGTGTTGTTGTTGGTAGCTATAATGTTAGTGACATTGTAGCAGTTTGTTGGTCAGGAAGCATCACGGTTGTGCCTGTGTGTACCTGTGGCCATCCTTTCATGCCTCTGTTGTATTGTTATTGCACATAAGTATGGCAATGTACATTTCTCTGCATCCGTTCTCTTAACTTTGCTTGTGTAGCTTCTTTGTGAAGCTGTGGGTATCCTGTCCAATGCTGAGTTAATGCACATACACATGGCAGTGTAGTATACTTGCCAGGCGATGACATCATCTCAGGCTTCTGTTTGCCTGCACATGTATATGTAGTTTTGGCTTTACACTCTTGTTTGCATTGGCCTCTCACTTGTATGTGATGGCCTGTATGCCCTTTATGTCTTTCAGAAAGACAGAGCAGCAGAAGAACGTGGCCAGATGCCTCAGGTGGCAGCAGAAACTTTTGGTACAACAGGGTTAGTGGACTCATATTTTGTCAGCTGCTCAGATTCATCCACTAGCTGTGACTGATCATCATTGTCATCTGTCCCTATTCCTATTATCTCTACAGGTCACAGCAGCACCTCAGAGCCACAGACACATCAGCAACAGATCATTCTGCCCTGGATAAGGCTGCAGCTAAAGTGGATAGTGGGATAGGAGAGCTTTGCTGGGGGAGAGTTTTGGCCTCTCACCAGCAGGTAGACCACCACAGTTGTCTGCATGAGTGGTTGGCGGAGGTGGGTTTTGACTGGACGTTGACAGAATGGGTCACCAAACTTAAAACACTCCTGCTGAGGATTTCAGATTCTCCAAACTGGTTACAGCCTGTTATCTGGTCACCAGAGGTGGGTGTAGCCCCATGAATGTGGGCTTCTTGAAACAGGTCCCAGTAACACTTATCCATGTAAAAGTTGCAGCTGGCATGCTACTCATTGCCTACCCAATTACTAATGATGTGTCAGCCATCTGATGTCTGTTTGTGCACACCCTTTGCTTCCTATTCTAGTATGTACACATTTTCTTTTGTTTGTTAAGTCCTGTTACTTATGTTCCCCTTATGTCTAACGTTTCCCTACGTTCCTCCCATAAACCACTCCCTCTTACCTTCTATGTGTGGTGTGTCTATATGGATTCACCTCAGAATATTGAACTTCTAAAATCTCGTACTTCAGAACTTCATATGGTTGAGACCATCTGATCCAGGTTTCAGAAGCTCGAGATTCAGAAACAAATCCAAAAAAAGAAAAACACATAAACCATTATACACAACTGTGTGTGTGTGTGTGTGTGTGTGTGTGTGTGTGTGTGTGTGTGTGTGTGTGTGTCAGTGTGTGTGTGTCGGTGTGTGTGTGTGTGTGTGTCTATATATATATATATATATATATATATATATATATATATATATATATATATAAAAGCATATTCTGTAAATATCATAACATGCATCTACGTCACCAAGCTCAATGTCCAATCTGACGTCTCTTGCTTTTAATTGTGTCTATCCATGAGAATTGTGAGTCCCTATTAGGGAACACTACTAAACCATTGTACATAATCACTTTGTTTTATATTTTCTAATGTTATCTAACTTCTTGTGTAATCTATGTAAGTTTGTCTGTTTGGAGGTTTCTCCCTGGGCCTCCGCTGAAAATGGACATGTATCCAGTCGGACTATCCCAGTAAACAAACGTAAAATAAAATAAATAAATAAATATATATGCATATACAATATACATACACACACACACACACACACACACACACACACACACACACATATATATATATATATATATATATATATATATATATATATATATATATATAGTCCAATTTAAGTGATCAAAGTTTCAGAACATCAAATTTCATATGACTGAAACCATATGATCAGAGTTTTAAACTTCAAACACTTAAATGGAGATCTCCATACATTACAGAACGGGAATATTCCCTTTTCCTCACTGTAGTGTGAGATTGGAGTTGGTATATTTTAATAGTGGGGGGTGTGGGGGGGGGTGTAGGAGGCTCACCCCCGTATCATAAATGTGTCTTAATTTGTTTTTCTTTTCTTTTTTTTTTTTTTGAATGTTTGAAGTTTCAAAACTTTGATCATATGGTCCCGGCCATATGAAATTCAAAGTACTGACATTTCGATCATTCAAAGTAGACCCGTATCTATATATATATATAAGCTAAGGCCTTCGATACAATACCCCATTCGGGTATCATTGAAAAACTCATCAGCTTAAATGTCAACCCATACATCACAAGATGGGTTGCAAACTGGCTGAGTGACAGAACCCACAGGGTCAGAGCTGCTGGCGCCATGTCAGACTCAAAGCCTGTCACAAGTGGTGTCCCACAGGGCTCAGTCCTGGGCCCACTCTTGTTTGGCATCTACTTTTCCGAAGTACAAGCAAACACAGGAGGGTTATGGCTGACAAAGTTTGCAGATGACTGCAAACTGGGCGCCATAGTAGAAAACACATCTGACACAGATATCCTTCAGAAGGGTCTCACAGAAACGGATAACTGGTGCCAGAGCCACGGCCTAAAGTTAAATGCCAAAAATGCATAGTCATACCCTTCGGGAAAAACAAGGTTACCCCTAGCTACCAAATAGGTGGCAATCCACTGAGCACAGAAGAAGTTATCAGGGACCTGGGGACCCAGGTTGATAGTAGTCTGTCATTCGACACCCATGTAGCTAAAGTAGTTAGGAAGACCTTCTACATTGCCCACCTTATCATGAAGGGATTCTCATCTAGATCAAGGGAGGTCATAGTCTCCCTTTACTCATCACTCATCAGACCAATGATTGAGTACAATGCCCCATTCGGAATGTATTTGACCCGACACTTGCAGCAGCTGGAGAGGCCACAAAAGTTCCTCACCAAAAGGATAAAGGGTCTCAAAAATCTGTCCTATGCTGCCCGACTGAAAGAACTCCAGCTCTATTCAGTCGCCACCGCTTGCTCAGAGGTGACCTTTGCCTAACATACAAGGCCATGTCAAACCCAGATTTGATGAATATGCTTCACCTCAAAAAATCTAGATCCATCAGAGCCACAAGGGCGGGAGACTTAAACCTTGACACGGCTATTAATAGGACGTGCTGGAGGGATAGATTCATCACCCAAAGACTCCCTATGCTGTGGAACAAAATCCCGGTACATGTGAGGCAGAGCACCTCGCTGGCCTTGTTCAGGAGAAATCTTGACCAATGGATGGGAGATCGCAGATATACCCCAAGGATTACCTCAGTGTCACTGCTCGACAGAGGCACAGCAAAATAATGGGTATAGTTCCCCATACTAAAGGGGTGGCGTAAGCCAC
>NC_056732.1:670737025-670897025 GCF_019279795.1 Protopterus annectens
ATACCAGCATGACTCCATCACAGTCCATGTAAGTGTAAATGATGTGAGATGTATCTTTCTGACTACATAAAGAGAGATATTATGGAGATCTCAGACTGGTATGAGCCTAGCATTGAGCAACATATTACCATCACACTGGATAATGCTACTATATCAGCAAAAGATGATCGATTTTAAAATTGTTTATCTTTCTGCTGCCATGCTAAGGGGATCCAGTATTTGTCAGCTTTTGAATACTAGGTAAAACTTTATCCACTCCCATAGTACCTTTTTTGGCAATGTCAAATTAACATCCTACTGACATAGCAAAATCAACTCAACTGAACCTCAAGGTGTTACTGGTTAGTGGTAGGGGCCTAAATAAAAAAACTACACTCCCCCCAAGCCCTCCTCACACTCATGCATATAGACATCTTTGCAGTTACCAAGACATGGTTTAAAGCTGTAGGGAGTTCCCTGGAAGTGCAAAATTTCATTGCCTTCCAAACCTTTAGACAAGGGCTACAGGTAGAATTTGGTCAAACCAGGATGACACGCTGGAGAGTTCCTCAATGTGCAAACCATCACAGACAAAATACTGCATTATATCCGAGCCAGTTATAGGTCACACTCCATGTCCCAAGATGCTTACAGTGCATACTTGGACCTACTGGAGACAGTTACCATTCAACCTAAAACTCTACTCATGAGAGACTTTAATTACTTCTCTACAGACTGGGGAATCCTACACTGCCTCAAATCTACAGGCACAGAGCTTTTTGGACTTCATAAATAAAAACACCCTTAACCAATTGGTGAAAATGCCCACCAGAGGCTCCAACATACTGGACTTCATACTGACAAATAGATGAGAAGCTGTAACCCTCCTAGTGTTTCGTCCTTCCTGATATAGTACAACCATAAAGCTGTCTCCTTCAAAATCAACTCTGTAACCCCAATAAAGCCAGTAAGTTAGGAACTACTCCGTGGCAAACTACCTTTCATTAAGTGATGGTACAACCATTTCAATGGGTGCATAAAGGCTGCTATACTTACCAGAAGCAGGTCCAAAACTAGCCCCAGAAACAAACCACTCTGGTGGTGCTCCAAATTAAACAGGTTATAATACAAAAGAAGAAAAAAAATTAGCAAATATCAGGAAAGGTAATTCCCATAAAGATAAAGCAATTGTCTCTAAACAGGCAACTAAGAAAGCTAACCAACCTATCTGTATCCATCACTGTTAAATTAGAAAACTGCTATAACAAAATTTCAAAATTTGCCACTAACTCCAAAAACTCCTTCCATCACTGTATTGCCCTTCGATCTCAAAATTGGCTAGAACTTCCAAACTATCTGGACTACCTCTAACTTATCACAGCCCATAAACTACTCTTCAACCCTACATAATGCCCTGCCCTTACAAACATCCTACTCCCAGAACTCTTAGGTTAGCTCACAAAAACTTAATTACTGTCCATAAACCTAACTGTCCACCTGGACAACTTCTCCTCTCTTTTTCTGTAGGCAAAATATGGAATTCTCTTCCTCCTACCCTAATGACAATGGAGAATGTGGGAAACTTTAAAACTCAGCTTCATTCCTACCTCTCCTATATTTGGAAATGTACCTGCATTCTCCCAACCTAGTTCACCCCCCCTTCTAACCCTTCAACACCTAAGCTCTATACTAACCTTCTCTACAAAAGGAATAATAACTCTCATCAATACTTTATCTTTTTCTACATTGCAACCTCCCATATCTAGAAAATCTTGTTTGTTCCAATATACTATTATAAATATAACTCCAAATCTACTAATATCCTCAACTTGATACTACAACAGTTTTTAGACCAATATTGTAAATAGTTTTCTTTTAAACAGCATATATTTTTGTATTTCTACTTTGCATTTGCTGTGTACTTATATTCTATGTATTTACTTGAATATGTATTCTACTGTATTTTGTATTGTATTCTATATCCCCTGTATTTTGTATTGTTGGAGCTTTTCTCCCCAGGCCTCCACTGAAAATGGGCTCCTTGGGCCCAGTGGACTTCCCCAGTCATCAAACTGAAAATAAATAAATAAATAGGTCAAAGAAAGCTAATTTTGAGGTTAAGATAGCCTGCTAGGTGAAAGATAACTATAAGGCCTTTTGCAGCTATGTCTGAAACCTCAAGGGTAGCACACAGCAGTGTGCTGAACTGGTGGTGCCACATTCATCTAGACTGGTGACATAACAAACTTGTTAGTGGAGAAATTCAGTTACAACTTTACCATCTCACAAGAAATACTGTCAAACATAACCCCTCCAATTGTAACTAGGGAGCATGTACAGGCTGTGCTTGCTAAAGCCAAGAACATGGCCTCAATGGGCCCTGATAACATCCCGGTTTGCCTCCTGAACAGTCTAAAATACAAGTTATCACACCCCCTGGAGTCACTATTTCACTATAGACTTAAAACAGACTTTGTGCCACAAGAATGGAGGACTGCAAAGGTCATCTCTCTTGATAAGGAAGGACTTCAACAGATCCTGGAAACTACAGACCAATTAGTCTGACTAGTCTTATTTGCAAAAACATGGAAAGAATTATGGAAATTATCAAGAAGGACATTGAAGACCAGCAGACACTGGATCCATCCCAATTTGCTTTGTCAAAGCAAGGTCATGCTTAATGAACCTGGTAGGCTTTTTTGTAAAGGTCACTAAGGCAACAGATTAGGAGAAAGTGGCACATACTGTCTACCTAGCATCTACATTATATTATCGTACGATGAAAATGGTGAACGCTATTTCATTGTACCGATAATATCTAAACAAAATATCGAACGGCACAGCAAATTTTTTCCCAGGGAAAAAATTCGCTGCTCCGTAAAAACAACTTAAACACAAATTTAAGTGGGGTGCTTCACCCCCCCACACCCCCCTATTTAAATATACCAACTCCAAGATCGCACCATAGTAGAGGAAATGGCAAAGTCCCAAAGACAGCTCACCAAATTTTTTTCCCTGGGAAAAAATGTGATGTTCCGTGACTTCACTATTTTGCCATTTTGACAGTATCGGATCGACTAAATAGCATTCGCTATTTAGTCCATTTGATACTGTCATATACACTCGTCTACCTAGATCTGTCTAAAGCATTTGTTACAATACCCCATTCAGACATTGACAACAAACTTACAGAACTAGGCACAAACCACTTTTGTAATACGCTGGACAGCTAGCTGGATGATGGATTGGACTCAAGAGGTTAGAAAGAGTGAGGCCACCTCCAGAAAGAGGTTGGCCACCAGCTGAGTCCCTCAGGACTCTGTGTTGGGCCTGCTACTCTTTGGCATCTACTTTTCAGACGTCAAAGCCAATGTCAACGGCCTCTGGCTGACCAAAATCCCAGATTGTAAACTGGAATAGTCATTGAATCCACCCCCCAGAGATGAGAATACCCTTCAAGAAGGTGTAACACAGACAACTACTTGGTGCCAAAGCCATGATTTAAAACTGAATGCCAAGAAATGCATTATAGTACCATTTGGGAAGTCAGCCCCTCTGGGTAACTATGTCATCAATAAAACACCACTAAAAGTTGATTCACCGGTCAGGGATCTGGGAACTCATGTAGACAGTAACTCAGCCTTCGACAAAGATTTATACACGGTAGTAAGAAAATCCTTCTATGTTGCTCAGCTCATAATTAATGGCATGGTATCTAGTTGCAGTGAGGTCACTACCCCACTGCACATAGTCCTTGTCAGACCCATCATGGAGTATAATGCTCCCTTTGGTATGTACCAGGCCAGACACATGCAGCAACTGGAACATTTACAAAGGTTCTTTACAAAAGGAATACAAGGAGTAAACAAGTCCTACACTGATCTCACCTCATATCTTTGTCTCTTTACTCTATATAATACAGAGGTGATCTTTGTCTGGTGTCCAAGGGCATCCCTTGATTCTATTTTGATGAACCTTTTCCACATCCACAAAACAAACAGCATCAGAAATACCAGATCAAAATACCTACATTTTCTATTTGACATAAATAGGACGTGTTGGAGACACAGATATGCTTCTTAGAGAATTCCCACTCTCTGGAACATCCATGTGAAGCAGAGTTCCTCCCTAACCCAATTTAATTACAGCATGGACCAATGGAGGTGTAATCATAAATTCACCCCTGTTCTGGTGCCCATTTCTCTGATGGACAGAGGCAGTCAGTAAATCGCCCCCTAAACAAATCAAATTTGTGGGTCACATTTTGGTTGCATGGCTAGGCTAATAAGGGCCTTAGTGGCCATTAGCCTAGTATACACCCATAAACCTATAAGGGGATGTGAGAGTACTATCGTTTCCTTCTATGCATTGTTATCATCGTTGTCATTTCTATCCTGCATCTTATTATCTCCTTGAAGCTCAGTAATCTGCCTAAGCTTGCATCATGTCCCTGTTTGGTTATTTATGGCTGTTTTTCACAAAAGTATATTATCTCCATTCTATACAAGCCCACCTACAACTCTCAAGTGAACAACTATAAATATTGGGAAATGTAACAAATCAGACACTGTCTTCCAGATAACAAAAGCTGACAATCAAGTTAAATCTCAGCCCCTGTCCTAGTAGTTGTGTTATTTAATATGAGAGTTGCAAAAATAAGTATTTGTTAATAACAGTTTCTGGAGTACTGTTTAGTGCACCTGCAATATTTTATGGCTTTGTGTAAAAGCTGTAGTATTTTATGATCATTGAAAATTATTGTCACCTGAGAACACCATACGTGGAACAAATAGACAAAGGTGCTACTGGCAGTTTCATTGTCTTTGTTGTTGTTAACTGAAATGGAGATTCTTTTGCAATTATTAACTTCATAAAGACTGGTAGAAGCAGTAATTATCTTCTGAAAAAAAAAATGTAACGGTATGCAGTTTTATACCAGGAAAATACAATGTAAGAAGATGAATTTAACTTTCTGCAAAGCTGTTGTAGATATGCACTGCCCTGATGACTGAAAGGGTTATATTAAAAAAAGGAAAAAAATAATTGAAATGCTAAATGACTGGTATAGAAAAGGATAAGCAGGCTATTTTCAATGATAGCATTATAAAATTGCTGCTGGGGGTTCCAAACCGATATTGCATACTTGTCCATATATTTGTTTTAAGCCTAGATATTAATTCTGAAACAGATTTATCCATGCTTCTCCAAGTTTTACTTTCATACTAACTCACTTCATTTATTGTACTCTTGACTATTTCTAAGACTTCATAAAGGTTCATTTCACTAAAAATATGTGGTCTCGCAGTCATATAATTATCACCATGAGTAAATGAAAAATACTTTTTTCGTTTCAATCCCTGTTTTATGAGTTTTGAAGGTCATTGCTATGAAATTTACTACTTAGACATTAAAACCTGCTGTGGTTGGACTGAGACATATCCATCTGGGGGGCAAGGAATATTGGCAAATTAAATAAATAACAGGAAATGAATGTATCATTTGAAAATAATGTACTGTATGATTTTAAAAATGCAAATACAGCATGATTTAAATGGATGTCAGTATAAATCATATAATAAAATGTCTTTTAATAGCTTCAACATTTGATTACCGTCGTTGGCAATGTTTGTAATATTGCAAGTGATTTTATTTTTCAGGAGAGGGAGGATCTGAAGTTGAAATATCACAGCCACTGATCAGGAGAAGAGATTGTTTTATTTTATTTTATTTATTTTACCACTGACTTTCATCCAGTCATTCCCCCTTTTTTTTGCTGCTTCAAGAGGAGTGTGGCTCAAACCCTCATACTGTGGCCTAAATAATGTATATGTCTCCATCAGGTTTTGTCCTCATGCATGCATAAGCTACTGATGACTCCAAATTGGTGATATAGGCAGTGAACAGGCAGAAATGAGACACAGCAAAGCTCAGAAGAACAGCAGGAATACAGTATTTAGTAAATAATTTATCTACATGTTTTCATATTTGTTTTGCAGTACTCCCTTTTTAAGAGCATACTTGTGGTATGCAATAGAGTCACGAAGGGTCTACCAATGCATTTTCTCACTTACGTCTACCTGACAGACTTCCTTCCATGAGCCATAGCTCTAAGAATATATTTTGATGTTGGCTACCTTTCCCTCAAATGCTATCTCTGAGATACGCAAGCATGCATTGGTTGCGCATTTCTCTTTCCTGTCCTGGGCTCGACTTTTGATATCTCTGCCATTAATTAAATTTGGGTCCAAAGTGGCACAGATTGACATAATGTCTGTGCAGGAATGGATTGACTCTAACAAGTTTACACTTACTTGGTTGGGTCAGTTAGGTAAGCTGATTATGACTTGGCAAGCTATCATTTTTTCTACACTGTCTTTGAATATCACAATATTGTCTTGTTCTTATATGAATCTTTTATAGTGGCCTCATGTCTGAGCTCACTCTAAATGTGCATTGTGGAGCTGACCAGAGGCCTTTAGCAAAGGATCAAGGTCAAATTACAATCACACATTGATGCTACACCTGTAAGAGTTGACCCAGTTGTTTGAGATTTGTGAACTTATGTGGAGAGTGACCCAACTTTTGACCAACATATGTTTATTGTTGTAAAACTGTTCTTCTATATTGCACAACTTATAAACAATGTGACAGTGTCTATATCTAGGTATGCCATTGTCCCGCTATACTCAACCCTCATTACACCATTCATTGAATATTATGCCCCCGTCCAAGCTTATATCTGTCCAGACACATGCAACAACTGGAACATCCACACAGAGATACCGTTCTAAAGGGATACAAGGCCTAAACAACATGTCCTATGTGGACCAACTCAGAGTCCTGTCACTATACTCAGCATCTTACAGACTGCTAAGAGATGACTTGTGTCTGGCATACAAGGCATCATCTGACCCATTACTGATGGATTTATAGCACATCAGCAAGTCAAATGGCATCTACAACATCAACAGAATGGTTAGGAGAGACAGGTATATCACACAGAGAGGATACCACTGCTGTGGAACAGATTCCCCATCCACATAAAACAAAGTTCACCCCTGGACATTTTCAAGGGCAACTTAGATCTGTGGATGGGAAGCAGAAGATTTACCTCAGGACTGCCTCCTGTACTACTAATGGACAGAAGCAGCTCCTAAATGCTTTATCCCATGCATGGGTCACCTCAGGTTATCTATGGTATGACCCCAGTTATTCTTGTTAGGGATAATATACAATTATCAGACACGGGACTGGTGATGCCAATGTATGACCAAATGGGATATGTTATTTTGAGTACAAAGAGGGAAACTGGATAGGCTTAAAATGACCTGCAAGTGAAGCAAGCCTAGTACCTACCTATGAACTTATGAACAGGAATTTTGTCTGCTGCATTTATATGACTTTGAGCTTATAGTCTGAAGACGAGACACATGTTTGTTTATTCATAACCTTCACAAGAGTAGTCAATCTGGTTCACATAAATTTATGTTTGGATTCTTCCTGTAGTGTCATATGGTGATTTCACGGATAAGGGGTAATTACATAAGCCCTGTAGGGGCAGGAGATGTTAGTTTTATTTGGTGGTATCTATTGCAGTCTAGGTTAACATCTAAATTTGAATGAATAGGCCTGGTGCTTGCTGATACAATACTTCTACATGTAAAATGGATTTACTTGATTGCTATTTTTTTGTTACGTGTGGTAGTTATATAGTTATCAACAGGAAACATATTAACCCTCATAGACTCATCTTGTGTTTGTTTTCAGTACGATATGGTAACATACCTCTCAACCTCTCAGAGCAAGAAATCTGGACAAAGCCAGAAAGAATTGGGGGGGGGGGCAAAGACCCAAAAATAGGGACATAATTTAAATATTGCTCCTATAAACTTAGAAATTTGCTAGAATAATAGTCTTTGCATTGTTATGTATTTTCTGAAGGATATAAAGTCTGAAACTCCAATGTCTGTCATTACTTAGTGTCTTCAATCTGACATGATTTGGCAGAAAACCATACATTTTATGAGAAACAGACCAAAAATATGGCACAGAAATCTGGACATTCTGCAAAAATCTGTACAGTTGAGAGGTATGGATGGTAATGTAATACATAAACTTGCCCAAAATATAGACAGGCAGGGAACTAAAAGCACATTTACAAGTTTGTACCCATAGAAGATGACACTAATGTGAAAACATAATATATTTGTAATGATATTTGGTAAAGAGACCAGATGGTTTAGTGGTTAAGGTCTTTGTTTCCATGCAGAAGATACAAGGTTTGATCCTGACCTCAGACCAATGCCTGTTTGGAGTTTGAATGTTCTCTCTTTGTCTCTGTGGGGTTTCTCCCATGTCCAAAAAAACATGCTGAGTGTTTCCATCTCAAACTCACCAATGCATGGAGCTGTGGGCAGCTGCACAGACTCTACACGGTGCCCTATAGGTGGAAGAGTTGTACAGACCAACTGCTTTGGGCATCTACTGTGGTGCACAGTATCCTCAAGATAGGAGAACACAGATCACAGACTGCATGCCGTGGCAGGGGTAGCCACTCAACAGTGTAAAATATGGCTCTAGATGATTTGGTCATGTTGACTAAAATATGGCTGTAGATGATTTGGTCATGTTGACTAATGTTGCCAAAAATGGGCATGGGTAGTTGAGGACCCCACCTAATCTGACCCATGCCAGATACAAGTGCTAACAGTGGGGGGTATATGTGCCCCCATTGGCCATTGTGTGCCCACCATAAAGTGTGCCCACCATAAAGCTCAGCAGCCAGTAAGCTATTGGCTGGCTGGTGTCTAGTTGCCCAGCCTGGGTTACCTGGGATAGTTCTGTTGAGTGAAAGCTGGATGTAAAACCAACCAACCAACCTGCCAAACATGAACTGAGAATTGCTAAGCTTAATGTAGGTTCACTGACAGGATGCAGCTTGGAAGTGGATGACATGATGATATGGAGGAGGCTGGACACCCTATGTATCCAAGAGATGAGATGGAAGGGTAGTGCAGCTTGGGATCCAGAATCTACTACTCAAATGGAGGGCAGGCTAGAAATGGTTTAGGAATTGTGGTGAGAGAGAGGCTTCAGAAGGCAGTAAGGGATAACATCAGAATTAATGACAGACTCATGGCAGTCAGACTTCAGTGTAAGACAGGGCAGTATTCATAATCTCAGCCTATGCCCCAAAGCAGGGTAGTGAGAAAACAGTGTATTCAGACAGCAGTTGCAGGACCTACTAGATAAAGCAGTACAACATGAATTTGTGTTGATAATAGGTGACTTGAATGTACATATCGGGACAGACAAAACAGGATATGGGGACTGCCTGGGTCCACATGGGTGGGGCAATAGGAATAAAGCAGGAGAAGCCATTCTAGACTTCTGTCTGGGAAATGGCTTGATAGTAGCCAACACATGGTTCAAGAGACAGTCACAAGATCACATAAAAGAGTAGTCAACATGCAACTCAAGTAGACTTCCTCCTAGTAAAGGGGCAGAATCCATCATCCCCAGTGAAACAGTCGGCCCACAGCATAAACCACTAGTTGCCACAATCAGCTGCCAGCAGTGGTCAGAGAAGGCTCTAAGGTCAACAGAGACCGGGCTGAAGACCTGTATGTTGACTGGAGAGAAAGTACAACAGTTCAAAGAATTACTCAGGGCTCTAGCATCCCATGAAGAGGAAGAAATAGGTGGAGCTGAAGAGGAATGGCAGTGCCTAAAAACAGCATGTGTTAGGACTATAGAAAAGATATGTAGCTGAGTCAGGTATGGAAATAGGGTACATAAGGAAAGCTGGTGGTGGAATGCAGAAGTCCAGGAAGTCATGCAGGAAGAAGTGGGAGACAGAAAAGACTTACCAGGCTAGAAAGGACTACTGGTTGGTTAACAACGAAGCTAAGAAAAAAGTTGCAATAGTGAAGAATAGGGTATCAGAGGCACTGTACCAACTTTTGGAAAGTGACTCAGTAAGGGGCACAAAGACACTATATCAGGTTGCAAGGCAAAGACAGAAAGATAAAGAAGATAGTCAGACACCCTTCATAAGGGATGCCAGTAACAATCTGCTCACCAGCCCAGCGGACATCAAAGGCAGATGGAAGGAATACTTCCAGCAGCTTCTGAATGAAGAAAACCCCACAGAAGCTTTACTGCCCCAGAAACAGCCTACAATGACAGAAGAGGAGGAGCCCACCCTAGATGATGTAAGAACAGCACTAAGGAAAGTGAAGTCAGGGAAAACAGCAGGCTCAGATGAGGTCTCAGCAGATATGATAAAGATGCTGGGTGAGACAGGGAAGAAATGGCTCCTGCGGGTACTCATAGCAGTTTGTAGAGAAAGGCGTGTCCCGGATGACTAGAGAATAAGCATTGTGCCGGTGTACAAGAACAAAGGGGACATCCAAAACTGTGGGAAGTACAGAGGCATCAAACTCCTGTCATACTGCATGAAAGTTCTGGAGAGAGTGATTGATAAACTGATATGTAGAGCAGTAAAATGTAAGATGGGAGATGAGCAGTTTGGATTCAGATCAGGATGCAGCACAACTGACCCGATGTTTGCATTGAGACAGATACTGGAGAAGAAGCTAGAGAGGAGGGGAGAGTCCATCTAGGCATTCCTAGACTTGGAGAAAGCATATGACAAGGTCCCAAGAAAGCTGATCTTGGCAGTACTGCAGTGGGTTGAAGCCCCAGAAACATTGGTAGAATTAGTGCAGGCTATGTACAAGGACCCAATGACAGGAGTACAGATGGTGTTTGGCCTCACAGAGGGGTTCCCAGTGGGAGTGGGTGTACACCAGGGTTCAGCTCTGACCCCACTGCTGTTCATACAGGTGATGGACTACATTAGCAAACAGGTTGGAAGGGACAGATCAACAAAGCTGCTGTATGCAGATGATGTGGCAGTGCAGGCAGACTCTGATCTTGAACTTCAGCAAAGGATAGGAGAATGGAATGCCAATCCGAAGGCACATGGGATGAAACTAAGCACAAATAAGACAGTGGTAATGGCAGCAAATTGGGGAAATCAGAAGAAGCTGAGAATAGAGACAGAAGGGAAGATAGTGGAACAGGTAAACAGCTTCAAGTATTTGGGGGTAGTTGAGGAGAAGGGTAGTCGGAATGAAGAGGTCAAAGCTAGAATCAGAGGGGCTGCATTCAACTGGCATATAGCATCAGGTGTAGCCTATGACAGAAGAATGCCAAAGAATCTGAAAAGTAATGTGACTTTCCTGAGTTTTTGAGACTTGTAAGAGAACTGGAAGACAATTTGTTTACATTAAAGAGACAACAATGGCAATGCCTCCATTTGGAGGTTTGTCTGCACTACAAAATCATCCCTATGGGATTAAGAGTGCTTTCTATGCCTAGTTATGGTGAAATGCATGCAGACTTACTTAAACAATGGCAACAAATGAACTTAGACTTAAGCTTTAAATACATCAACCTGATCGAATATTTTCTGCTTTTTGAGCAAAGTTTATTAGAGGCAGTAGAAGCATGCAGGTTAAACACTGAGCAGCACATTAAAGGTGAAAGGTATATGCATACTCTAGAAAATACCTTCACCAATGTGGTCAATTATGAACTGAAACTTCAACGCATAAAAACTGGAAAACTAACAAGAGATTATAATGACTTTGTATCTGGATATATTTTTGTATGGCCAAGAACAACAGAGAAGAGGAGTGGCAGGCAAATGGCTTCTGAGCTTGACCAGAATGATATGGTAGTGCCAGAAAATCAAGAGCCTAGACTGGAGCAGGATGTTGAAGGAGCAGATGATGCTGCCATAAGAACTGATGTGCTGTCTTCCCATGATAGTGTACAGGATGTTGCATTGAATAATCCTTTAGTGCATGATGCTCCACAATCAAGTAATTTGAGGTCTGGAGGTAACACAGCAGCTCCACAATTGAGTAATTTGAGGTCTTGAGGTAACACAGCACAGTGACATAATATGGGAGCCAGACCAAAAGAAAGACCAACTGAGAAACAGGGTTTTCATCCCTTACCGGTGAAGGTGAAGTCATCTCGTTTGCTCAGCAGAGGGTGCCACAAGAGGAAACATTCCAACGAGCGCCCTCAAGGAATACGCAAGATGAGGAGGTGAATTGTATAGTGTATAACCTTTCTGACCAAATTTTGACTGAAGCAGAACTATCTATGCTGAATAAGGGACTCAGTTTTATTCCCTCTGCACAATCAGAGGTGAGTGATGTTCTGATTGATCTAAGACTTTTCTGTTGAAATTTGACTTTAAAACTAATGTTTAATGGCAATAATGATGTTACCAATAGACTGCGATTCAGGCAGCTGAGTGTTTTTGTTCCACCTATGCCTTTACATGTACAGCTTTTTTATAAAAATATGTGACAATGAGTTATGTGAGTATATGCATGGAGAAAGGGCTAAGGGTTATTATAACTTAACAGCATCACAGCACCGAGCCCTAAATGATTTAAAGAATAATCAGGCTATAAGCATCAGACCCTCTGATAAAGGAGGGTCTACAGTAGTCATGAATCACAATGATTATAATTTGAGTATGCTTGTCATGCTGAATGAGGATACAACGTATGTACAGATCAGCATGGAAAGGGTAAGATCTATTATTGATTATATACATAGTGCTTTATATGAATTATTTATAGAAACTTCCATTAACTGTGACTTGTTTGATTTTTTTGTGTGTGACTGAACCCAAGATACCATTGATAAAGGGCCTTCCCAAGGTTCATAAATCTTTGACTAAACTACCCCTACATTTGATTGTGTCAGGGGCAGGATGGGTCACACAAACATGTTCTTTATATGTGGAAAGTAAGCTTAAGGCAATGTTTGCTTTGGTCTCTGTTGTAGTCAGGGACACTAAGCAATTTTTAACTGACCTCTTCATGTTTTTGGAGAGTTGTGGTGATATGACAGGGTTTTTTCTTGTGACCCTTGATGTAGTGAATGTATTTATGTGCATTCCGAATGAGCATGGCCTTGATGCCATTAGAGAACTGTTGACACATAGAGGGTATTTTGACAACAGTCAGGTTTACATTGTTTGCTGCTTGTTGGATTTGGTTCTAAACAAAATTTTTTTTTGTATGGTGACTGCTTATATGCACAAAAATGGGGGTGGCCATGGGCCACCCCCTGTGCGAATTCATATGAAATTGCAGTAATGAACTCAAAGGAGGAAAAACTTGTGCTTAACAATAACAATATATACAGATCACACATTAGATTTTACGTCATTTTGTGGACAATGTTTTTATCTTGTGGGGAGGGGGCCAAGAAGAATTGTATAGTTTTCTTCACTACATTAACCATACTACTGAACTTTTGAAGTTTACTATGTCCATGTCACAGAAATAGTTCTCTTGGATGTATGATTAACGGTTAACCAAATGAGTCAGACAGATGCCAATTTATTCCAAAAGGGATGTTGGAAAAATAGTTACTTGTCCTTTGACAGTATGCACTCCAGGCATATATATCCTAATGTAGTAAGAGGCCAATACATGAGATCCTCTAGGCTATGCACACAAGAGGAGGCATTTCATGAAAACATTGATGCACTGAGTCAACATTTTTTGAAAGGGGGCTATAAGATGGACTTTCTGATACATCATAAAGAGAGGGTGGTCAAGGATAGAAAAAATATTTTCGGGTTGGGATGGTGGCCTAATGGTTAAGGTGTTTGCCTTACAAACACAAGGTACAGGGTTTGAATCTCACTGGGGATAATTGGCTAGGCTTAAAATGTCTCACAAGGGCAGTTAATTGGCTAGGCTTAAAATGTCTCGCAAGGGCAGTTAGCCTAGTACTAATCTATGAACCTATGAAAACATTGTTGCCCCATACTTCTCTAGAGATGCTTCTAGTGCCAGTCAGTAAACTCAGATTTGATCTGAATTACACAAATGATGTATGCTCTGTTTGTAATATGCGAAAAAACTGGAGAATACTCACAAGTGACAACAAGACAGCTGAAATAATTGGGAATAATCCCTCTTTTATGTACAAAAATTGTTTAAACTTGAAAAGACAATTGTGCACAAGGAATTGTAATACTAGGTCAAGTAACTTGCTATCTGCCAGACCTGGTACATACAGTTGCAGGTATTGCAGAGCCTGTACGTATATTACACAGGAACAAGTGTCTAAACATCCATGGATGAAATATATTTTTAGTCCCAGATTCTATGTAGATTGTAGTACAGCAAATATGATTTACTTAGCCACATGCAAGCCCTGCACAGTATTCTATGTTGGTAAGACCAATAAGAGATTAAAAGATAGAATTTTTAGTCATTCTTATGAGATTAGGACTTGCAATATGAACAATGCATTAGCTAAACATATTAAAGAAAATGCTGGACATGAGTTTGTTTTTAGAGTAATACAAATAGTTCATGTGGGTCACTGGGGGGTGGGTTATCTCACCAACTATACTGAAACAGTAGAACTTAAATGGATCTTGGGGCTACAGGCTGATACACATCCTGGTATTAATGCTTGTGTCTCTTTAAAACCTGTATTGAAAGGGAGGAAATTAGTTTAATGAAGTGATGAGTTAACATAGCTGATTGAAGATCTAATTGTTTTTAAACTGAGTTGTGACTTTGTGTTTTTATGATCTGAAGAAGCATTGGTTTTACAACATGAAAGTGCTTACCTGGTCCATTTTTACAAATAAATACTTTTACTGTGTGAAGCTGTAGTATTCCTGCCAATTTTTATGCTTTGGATTTTTGGTGTTTATCTGGCAGTTACCTTTATCAGTGGCTGGGACTTGGTTTTTGTGTTTGTGTGAAATGCCCAAGTTAGTAATGGCTGTTTAGTTGGGTCTATATCATATTAGCGAATGTTAAGAATACCGAACGCTCTAAAGAGCAAAAATGCAGGACCTTGAACTCTTTATTCCCCCCACACCCGCCACTAAATATAAATTCCAACTCCGGGATCGCACTACAGTGAGGAAAGGGCAAATATTCTGACCTTCACTGCACTGCGATCCCACAAGAAGCACTTCGAGGTTCAGCATTTTTGCTCTTTAGAGCATTTGACATTCTTCACATTTGCTCATATGATACAGACCCATGTAGTTAAATGATGTGCTCAGACTCAAATCCTGTACCATGGCCACATGAGGCAAGAGACTTAATTCTCCACACTAACTACCAGACATATTTGTCTCGTTTTCCAAAACATCTCTGATTTTGCCTCATATCTGTGCTCTTTCCTTGAACAGGTCACTTAACTATGTAGTGCTTGGGGCAACTGAAAATTTAGGCTACACTGCTTAATAGTCCCCAGGAAAGAAACTATTGTAAATGAGAGCATCATCACATGAGACATGTTCTTTGGATGTTTGGTTTTCTTAATGTTGACAATGTGTTTATTATTTAGCTGTGAATAACTGTGACAATGTGAAATCTATGAGTTAAATGTTAATATTTTAACTATGAATACATTTTTAATTTAGCATCTTTGTGTTTGAGTTATGACAGTTTGTCTAACACTTCCTGCAGATGAGTAAGATTATGAGTTGTTATGGTGCTTTTTATCCTCAGGGAAAAGTAGCCTTTCACAAACTGTATGCCTTGACATGCTACTACCTTGCAGGAAAGCAAATGAGTACCGTAAGGCTAAAAACAGGAACACAAATGAGTATTGCAATGCTAAAAGCATTATTAAACAAGAGTTTTCTGGTCCTTTTAATTTCATATTTTATTTTGTCCTGACTTCTGAATGTTAGGCAAGTGCAATGATTTTATAACATAATTGCCAATAGCTGTTTCTTTCTTTTTTCATGTTTTTTTGATCTCTGAATACTACCCATGTGCAATGGCTTTCTGACCTGCAGGTAGCTCTGTAGAAAAGCATGTCTGTGATGTAAGGTAAAAGCACTGGTAAAAAGTCTTGTGTTCCTTTTATTTTATATTCTAACATGCTTAATTTTGAATATAAATGCTCTGATTTTATGACCTGGAGGCATGAGTGATGCAAAATTCAAACATTAGTAGACTCACCCATCTATTCCTTTAATTTCATAGTTTATTTTGTCCTGACTCCTGTCTATTAGTAAAATGTATTTTTAAGTATACATGCTGCATCTCGGTGAGTTACTGCTTTGTATGACATATTCTTCAGCACTTTTCCTTCTGTGTCTACCTTACCACTGTATGCATTAGGGTCTGTTTCCACCATAACCTATAAACATATAATTGAAATGATAATGTGAAGGCATTTGTCGTCATACTTTGTAGGCTACTGATATCATTCTAACAGCTTGCAATGCCCGATTCCCAATCTGACAACCATTTGTCCTACATGAGGCCATGTATGCTCTCTTATGCCTTGTCCACTGTGGCAAATTTACAGCATTTTCTTGTGTGTGCTCTTCCCAGACTTCATATACTCCTGCACAATTACACAGTGTTACTGTAGGGCTGTCACCTCTCACAAGTACCCAAAGTGGGACTTTTTTTATAGAAATATAAGATTTTGCAGGTTCGCACTTATAACTAGTAAAAAAAAAAGACTGGACTTAAGTTTATTTTTCAAAATAAAAACTTGCTTAGGAGAATTGGATTTTATGCTGTCCCATATAATATTTAGGAGTCAAATACAAAATAACTGTCTTGTGCAACTTAAAGAAAACTTATGAAACATTGCTGCCCTAAAATCGCAGGATATTTGACATTTGTGATGTTTTTCCACAGGATACAACTACCCAAATAGGGACTGTCCTTCATAAAGTGGTACAGGTGGCAACCCTATGTCACTTTCATTACTGAAGATACACAACACACATAGGAAACCTACTCTATAATATAATGTCAGTCTACACTGCATTACCACCATTCCACAATACAGTACTACCTGCCATTATGGCTGGATCAAAATTCACTTGTAATGAGACCATGTCCAGTACAATACTTTTTATAAGATCATGTGTTATAGAGCCCTCACTCTGGTATAGGGGATGTTAATCACAAGGGAATGGCCATATGTCTTTTGTCTCTAATACTGAGATTATGCAATGTCTCATTCCATTAATGACAATACTTGAGACAGTGCAGCTATGCTCACAGAGGCATGCTGTTTCTGATCATAGTATGCTATGCTTTGCTTAATTTTCATTGCTACTCTGTGCATATCTCTCAACCCCATAGCTCAACAAATCTGGAGAATGTTGGAAGAATTGGGGGGGGGCCCAAAATCAGGGCTGATTTTGAATATTGCTCTTACAAACTTTGAAAATTTAATAGGTTTGCATTAGGATGCATTTTCTAAAGGATATGAAGCCTGAAATTCAAACGTCTGTCACTTTTTAAGTTACTTCAATCCTCAATTTTTTGTGAAAAAATTACAAATCTTACAAGAAACAAAAAGGGGTGAATATCTGGGCATTCGGTAAAGATTTGAACAGTTGACAGGTACAATTCTATGCTACAAGAAATACTGTTTGCTTCATTAGCTAGTATGGCACCTTTTTTCTTATAAAGGTATACCAAACAGCCATGGAGACCACTATAGATTCACTTACAAGCCACTTGTCCTGGTTTTGGCAAGATAACAAGGATACCCCACACTTTTCCATGCATTCATAAGTGTTCAGCTTATCATGTGGAGCCCATCTGCATTTCTAGGCTGTCTGTCACAGAGAGACCTTTAAGTGATCTGTGAATGTTACCCCCCCTAAAGTAAATTAGCTAACATTCTGCTCTAACCATTGTAACATAATTATGCCAAAGTGGAACAGCAGTGACTGTATTTTGAGATCACCTGGATCTTAAAGATATGCACTCTGTTCTGTTAAGGGTGTCTAGCTCTATCACCTGGAGCAATATTATGTCAGTCATTTTTGTCCATTAGCTTATCATGGAGCAATCCTTGTCTACTTGGGAAAAATCCTATACTTTCCCTCAAAGACTTCTCTTAAAGATGGCATCAATTTTACTTTTAATTTCATCTGTGTGTTGTCCAGGTGCATCTGTCATGTAAAGGTTGTAGGTTCTATATGCATGGTACTTGAATTAATTTTCTATTACTAACACTGCAGCACAGCTCAAGGGAATTATAAATTCCTGAGTATGCCATTCTTCAGATGAGATGAGATGTTAAATTGAAGGTCACAGCTACCAAAGCTGGTGATACTCTGGTGGATGCCAAAAATCTCATAGCACTTACTACAAAGAGTATTTTTTTTTAATTTGTAAATATTCATACATTTCATGTTATTTACATATTTACATATTCACATATTTACATTATTTAAATAAATAATATCATTCAACATATCAACTTCTTTTTAAGTGATCCCCTCACCCTTTTACCCACACCCAAAACCATATTTTTTTCCAATATTCTTGTCAATGTCTATTTACTATTGTATTTGAGCTAATTAAATCTACTGTTCCATAGTGTCCATGTTACAAAAAAATATAACCCTGTCCATTTTCTTTGCCTTTTCTTGAGATCATGCCCCATTATAACTGTATTCTATCATGTACATATTTAACATTTCAATTTTCAAATAATCTTTAACCAAATCCTGCTACATACTTTCTTCCACAACTCTTAAAAGTCTTTCACATTTTAAATGCATGTTTTATAGTTTCAAACGCTTTACACTTATTAGATATTCTATCTGGTTTACTTTTGTATGCCATATATGCTTTTACTTGTAATTTATCTATAGACAACCCCCATAAAACTCTTTAATTCTGTTATAATTTGCATAGCTTAACATTATTGCTTTTTCCTTACCTGTTTCTAACTCTTTCCAAAGCTCAAAAAAAAAAATGATTTCATAATACTAAAACAGTGTACGAAACTTCTCTGTGTGGAAGATTTTCAGTCCATATATTTTTAGTTTATCACTGTATATTAATCAGATCAGACAATAGTAGTAGAAGTATTATTCAAGTTCACTACTTCTACTACTACTGTCTGATCTGATTAATATACAGTGATTAACTTGAAATAGATGGACTGAAAATCTTCTACACAAAGAAGTTTCTTACACTGTCTTGTTTTTGGACCCACTACACTATAGTGAGTTGTTTTGAGACTTCAGGGATACCACAGAGATTACTTATTTCATAATATTAACATACCTCTTCTATTACATTGTTTTTTTTTGTTTCCATAACACAATTTTAGTATGAAATTCTCTCATTTCTTCATTAATGACACTTTTACTTCTTTTCTTTATTTCCATTTCTTCCCAAAGTTGCTTGTATTTACCATATATTATTGTCTCTACAAAATTTTTATCTTTCATAACTCCTTTTAATACTCTATACATATTTAAAGAGGCTGCATGTACAGTTGGGTTTATCAATTCCAGCCCCCAATTCTTCCTTCATATATAAAATTCCTCTCTTTACAAGGTTCTTTCTGAACCCTCAGATAAATGAAAATATTGTCATCATAATTTCTTTTTCGTACTTCAATGGTATCCTATAAATGTTTGCAAAATATGCTATTATGCTCATTAGTATAATATTTATCAAATGTGCTTTCTTTCTGTATGAAAATCTATATGTTTTCCAGAAAGCAATCATTTATTTGAATCCTTTAATAACTTTGACCCATTGCTCATGTTTATATTCAGTTCTAACAAATACTATCCCCCGATATATCTCTATACTTTTCATTATATTCTACCTCTCCTATTATCCCTTCATAACCAAAACCTTTACTTTTCTCTTTATTAATACGTAAACTAATTGTCTTAAGTATGATACTTAATTTTTCATGTATGTCTTCCATTCATAATTTATTTTTAACAATTATTACAATGTCATCCTCATAAGTATACATTATCGGTATTTGCACCCCCTTCATCATTTTATATCTTCCATTACTTGTCATTTTATTTATTTCTACAAGTACTATATTCATGACTAATGAAAATATCACACTTCTGGCTGGACATCCTTGTTTTATTCCACACACTATTTTCACATCTTCCCCAATCCAAGCATTTATGTTTAAGTTCACATATTTTTTTCACACATTGATTTAATAATTTGTAATGCTTTCTCATTTATGTTATATTCCTGCAAAATTCTCCATAGTGCTTCATACTGGATATTATCATATGCCTTACTTACATCACCTATCATAACCTTTATTTCTCCTTTTCTATTAATAATGTCATCAATTGCTTCTCTTATTAACCACAACAAATCCTGACTTCCCCTTCCCTTTTTTCCATACATATTTTGATCATATAACCTTTCCATTTTACACGGTAATCTTTTAGATATTATTCTCATAAAAAATGTTATAGTCTGTATTATTTAACATTATAGGGCTCCATTTTATTATTTCATCTTTATTTCCTTTCTTATACATAAATTTTAAAACCCCATACAAAGTTACTTATACTTAATCCCTGTGTCCATCCATTCATTCATAATTTGTATGAATATCATTCTTTGACTGTCTTCCATTTCTTTATATATATTATACTCAAGCCCATCTAATCCTGTGGCTGAATTTATATTAATATCTTTCAAAATCTCATTTGACTCCTTTAAGTTTATTTTTTTCTCTAAATATTCATTGTCTTCTTTACTAAATCTCTCACTATAATAAATTTGTTCTATGCACACTTCTCTTTTGCCTTATAAATCTAATACATAGCTCTTAATCACTTCATATATTCCTTCTTACTTCTTAACTTATTTCCCCTTCTTTATTTTTAATTCTTATTTTTTATCTTTCATTATTTTACATAAATATGGTGCTACTTCCTCTTTTTTCTTTGTAAGCAATACTTTTGCTTATATAAAAAGTTATTATTTTTTTATTTCTTTTGTATATCTGTCCTTCTTTCTCTTATAATATTCTATCCTTTTCTACTAAACCTTTAAAAAGTTGTTTACTTAATACTGTGTATTCTTTTTTTTCTCGCTTTCTAATATGTTGTTTCCATACTTTTATAAGCTCTTTTCTTTCTCCTATATCCAATTCTTTTTCATTAATTCTTTGTATTCCATTTCCTATTTTAATATATTCCTCATTTTTATGAATTTTTATCCAAATAGCCCATATGATCAGAAAATCCAATATATTTTATTCCTTTTTGAATAATTTTTTAAATTTCTGATATTAAAAAGTAATCAATTTATGTCTTAATTTCATTCCTTTTATATACCCAGTGTTTATTACCCCATATTTTTAATTGTCCACGCCTAATAATTTCTGTAACTATTTTAATGTCACAGTCCTTCTTTTTATTCCTTAGGTTACAATTAAAGTCACCTGCAATTATTATATCCATATTCACACAAACATAATTAAGTACATTTTTAAAGATTGTTTTTCTCTCTTTTTTGTCACTTATGCATATATGTCTATAACCCTATGCATATAAGGCTATAACCCTATATACATGCCTTTTGCATCTTAGATAAACTACGGTTATTCTCCCCAGTTTTACTATTGCTACATCTAATATTTTTATATATGCCTGAACAGGTTTCTTTATCTACAGTATATTCCAAATAACATTACCATTCCAAAGCCATTCTGTTTGTACCCTTTCTTCTTCCATTAACAGCCTAATGTCTTCTAACCCTATTAATTTAGCTTCTACAGTTGCACAATAGCTAATATTAATTCTCCTTTTCATATTTTTCATTTTGTTCACATTTAAAGCTAAAAATTTCAGCTTTATTGAACAATTATATTAAGGATGTTTTTATCCCTTACCTTTCTTATTTTCTCTTACCATAATATTTTTAAGCTTTCTTTTTCTCTCCCTGGTTGTTTTTCCTATTAAAACTTTCTTGCCTTTTGCCACATGCCACTCTGACTGTTCTTCACTTCCCTCATCTATTTTTTTTCTTTATCTTTTTCTTTAATTTAAAGGCAACCTCTACATTTTCCATTTGTGGTGTAACCTCCTGTACAACATCCTCTTCTCTTTCTTTTTTTTGTATAACTTCTTTTACATTTTCATTTTTATTTTCAATTTCTTGTGTCTTTGTCTCACATTCTAACCATGAATGTCCTGTATTGCTACATTGTTAACACTTTAATTCACATTTCTTTGCATTATGGCCTGTCTGACCACATAAATAACATCTTTTTTTGTCTCATTCATTAATTAAATTGTCATTCTTTCCACAAAAAAATAACACATTTTAGGTTGTCCTCTGTACTTCACAAACCCTCTGTTACCATGAACATTAACAAGACTAGGTACATGTATCACTTTATCATTTGCCATTTTTAAAATAACTCCACATTCCCACCCCCAGTACATAGTCCTCTTTCGTCATATATTCTAGCAGTGGCCATAACTTTTTTACATGTTGTCAACAACTATTCTTTCAGTTCTTTTGCTATTACAAATGTCTTCTTTGTTTCTTTTATTCCCCACCCCTCTTTGGCAGTTTTTCCCACTGTTTCAGCATAAGTCTTTTTCTCTGGAACATTCTGTGGCACATTCTATTCTGTCCATAATCTCACTCTAGGATACTGCAGCTCCACTTTCTGGCTCACTCTAGGTTATCATCTCCTCCAGATAAACATGCTGCACCTTTCCCAACTGGAGGGTTGAAACAATGAATTTTTCCACTTTTTCTGTCAATTCAAACAGATTTTTCTGGAAATTTTGCTCTGAATCCATTTTCTCCTTGATCTCCTCCCATTCAAAAACAATGATTTCTCTGCTCTCAAATAATTTGAGAACATTTCTGGTAGCAATTCTACCATTTCAACTGCATTTTCGCCAACTTTCACTTCAGTTGACCCTGTTTTCTCCCTGTTCCTCTGGGCTGCCTCTGCTCCTTGAACTGGAACACAAAGTCTGTTGTATCACACACAACCTCTTCCCCCTACTACAAAGAGTAGGGGAATTTCCCAGGTGCCCTGGTGAATTCTTACATACTTAACAACCCATAGTTGTCATAGAAGGTCTCATAAAAGAAAACTGATTTTTGTTAGCTTCAAATGTAGAAAGTCCTTTCATATAACCATATTATAATTGTCTGGTTTCACTGGTTAAATGTAATAATGACACCTTTTTGACAGTATACAGTCTGCTATGCAATGCAGGCAAATTCTTTCCCCGTTACTGCTTCCTACAAATGAAACCTTCATATTAAATAGTAAAACCAAAAGTAGTAAAACCAGCTGGGGGTTAAAACAATTGTCAATATACAATACTACTATCACTGTAAGTGGGTACATGTTGAGAACTGAAGTGTAGCTGTTGCATAAAAATTACTTAGGCAAAAAGGCTAGTTATGACTTTCAATTACACTTTCAAAAGTGTAACTAAAGAGTTTTACCAAAAATTGCTATCCAGATACTTTCAATTGAAAATTCAACCAAGTACATGAAGTTATTGCATAATACCATGTTATACGAATTATCTGATCATGGGTTTACCACTCAACTGGCATCATTGCACTGTTTTTACAGTCTACAAGTTTCTCCTACTGTCCTCCTAAAATGTGTGTGAAAATGCAATTTAATGCTTTCTGCAAAGTAAGAATTTATTGATTTATTACACAATTCACATAAAATTGGCCTAGATGTATAACTTATCTCATGCCATAAAAGTAACTGGGTGCTACTCTCTAAAAACAGCAAAGACAATGTAGAATAATGAGACATACATGCAGAAGATTTGGCAGGAGAAAATGTGAAAAGTTTAATTGCAACACATAGAAACACTTGAAAAGCACCACCGCATTAGGTGTGTATTTCGGCAGACATCAGCGTAATATCATAAACCTGTACAGTTATCTCAGAAACTATGCACAATATTTTTTCTGTATCTATCTGAACCAAAATGAAAATAAACTAAAAAAACTTAATTTGTAGTTGTATATTGTTGAGAATAGAGGTTGAGGGCAGTAGAATTTTTTTTATTGCCTTAAGGAAATCTAAATAATGGAAACAGGCACCATACAAAAAGTTATATGTAGAAATAACAGTACAGTCAGATGACACAAGGCATGCATGTTGTGGAGTGTGATTAGAATGAAGATTGAATTCACTGAGAGTGTGATTAATGTATAATTCATAGATGTTGGACTGCTCACAAATCACAGCATTTGTCTGATGAAAAACGGGAAAATGTGTCAGTATTCAGTAACATATGGAATATAAATAAGGATCTTAACAACTGTAACCCTAAACATCATAAATGATGGCTAGACCTCCATGTTCATAGGTTCATAGGTAGGTACTAGGCTATAGGCCCAAGGGCCTACATAAGCCTAGCCAGCAAGGTTCCCTGGCTTACACCACCCAAGAAAGTTATTTTCCTTTGCCATTGTTGAGCAGAGACACAGAAGTGATCCCCGGGGTGTATTTCCTATTTCCCATCCACCCAGCAAGATTTTTCTTGAAGAGTGCTAATGAAGAACTTTGCTTGACATAGATGGGTAGCCTGTTCCAGAGTATGGGAAGTCTCTGGGATAGGAATCTATCCCTCCAGCATGTCCTTTTTATTGTGGTGACAAGGTTTATGTACCTAGAGCGTGTAGCTCAGAGGGAGTGGGATTTCTTTAGATGTAGCATGTCCAACAGCTCTGGGTTTGACATAGCTTTATATGTTAGGCAGAGATCTCCTCGAAGTAGGTGATATGCTACGGACTAAAGCTGGAGCTTTTTGAGGTGGTCAGTGTAGGGCATTTGTTTGAGGCAAGTAATCCTCTTTGTGAGGTACTTCTGTGGCCTTTCCAGCTGCTGCAGATGTCTTGTGAGGTACATTCCAAAAGAGGCATTGTACTTTATAATGGGTCTAATGAGTATCGAGTAGAGGGGAACAATGACATATTTTTTCCTGGATGAGAACCCTTTTATGATGAGATGTGCCACATAGAAGGACTTCTTGACTACTGTGGTGATGTGACTACCAAAGGCGGGACTACTGTCCACCTGGGTCCCAAGGTCTCTTATCACACATTTGGTGTTAAGTAGATTGCTGCCTATGTGGTAGTTCATGGGTACAGAGTTTTTACCAAAGGGGATGACACTGCACTTTTTGGCATTAAAATTGAGGCCATGGCTCTGACACCAGGCATCTGTCTCAGCGAGGCCCTTCTGTAGGATGTCCACATCATTTGGGGACTCAACTATGGCTCCTAGTTTGCTGCCATCTGTGAACTTCATTAGCCAGAGGCCTGTACTTCAGAGAAGTAGATACCAAACAGGAGAGGTTCCAGGACAGAACCCTGTGGTACTCCACTTGTCACTGCTTTGAGGTCAGATTTGGAGTCTGCAACTTTTACAGTGTGGGTTCTGTCAGTGAGCCAGTTGGCAACCCATCTTGTGACATAGGGATTTATACCTAGTTTAGTGAGTTTAGCTATAATTCCAGAATGGAGGATGGTGTTGAAAGCCTTGGTGAGGTCAAGGCAGGCTGTGTGAACCACCTTACCCTCATCTATGGCTGTGGTGACTGCCTCAAAGAAATCGATCAGGTTCAGGAGGCATGATCTGCCTTTCACAAACCTGAAAGTACAGTTGTGTACCTACCATAAATGTAAATGTTTGAGTGTATTCACTGTTGCAGTCATTCCTCTTGGGTTATCCTGCTGGCAGGCTACCTGCAGTCGGCCTGAATTCCAAAGTCTTGTATGGCATTGGTTGTTGTCGCCTCTTCCCTGATGTCAGTGCGCCAGGGGTATAAAAGATGCAGCCGATGCCATTTTCTTCAGTTTTTCTTGCCCCAGATGTCAGGTGCCCCCCAAAGGGTAGGATAAATAAATTATGCCAATAAACATGCATGCACTAAAGTAAACATTTCCTTTATCTACAAGCAAATACACCACATAGGTTGTACAGAATAGAGAAGTACAGATAAGACCCAGCAAAAGAATGGGGGATGGTGGGAGGGTAACCTGGACTGCAACAGTGAATACACTCGAACATTTACATTTATGGTAGGTACACAACTGTACTATGTTCATTGTGTTTCACTGTTGCAGTTATTACTCTTGGGTTGAATCCCAAAGCTAAGGATGGGTGGCTGGGCTAAACAGGATTAGGAGTGGCTAAGAGGCCTTGCAGAACTGCAGTGGCAAAGCCTGCTCTGGATTTAGAGTAGAGAGGTAAGTGGTAGTGCTTTGTAAAAGTGTGCACTGAACTCCAAGTTGCAGCCTCTAAGATGTCTTTGGTTGGTACTCCCCTGAGGAAGGCTGCTGAAGTGGCTGCTGCTCTAGTTGAATGTGGCCTAATGCCCTTAGGCACTGATTTGCCATGCTGAGAGTAACAGAAATGAATGCAATGGCCTATCCACTTTGAAATAGTCTGTTTTGAGATAACCTTTCCTTGTGATCCTGCAGCATATGCCAATAAAAGTTGCTCAGTCTTTCTGAAAGCTTTAGTTCTGTCCAAGTAGAAGTGTAGCTGTCTGTGTATGTCCAAAGAATGCAGAAGTCTCTCACCCTTGTTCTGTGGGTTTGGATAAAAGGTAGGCAAGTGAATGGTTTGGTTAAAGGCCACACTGGACACCACCTTAGGCATAAATGTAGGATTCATCCTCAGAGAAACCCTGTCTGGATGAAAAATGATAAAAGGTTCCACAGCTATGAGTGCCTGTAACTCCAAGACTCATCTTGCAGAGGTTATTGCTAGGAACACAGCTGTTTTCCAGGATAAGAATTTTATATCAGCTGTTGAGGCTGGCTCAAAAGGAGGCAGTGTGAGTTTTTTCCAAGACATAATTGAGGTCCCATGTAGGTATTGGTACTCTCCTTGGAGGTCTTACATTTTTGGCCCCTCTGAGGTACTGCCTTATTAAAGGATGAGAAAAGATAGGTGGTTCCGTATTGTAATGGGCTGAAATGGCAGAAGCATGAATCTTAGTTGATGAAAAGGATAGGCCTTTGCCCAGCATCTCAATTAGGTATTGTAAAATCTGAGGAATATTTGGTACAAACGTGCCAATTCCTTGTTTCTGGTTCCAAGCACAGAATCTCTTCCATTTTTCTGCATAAGATTTTGTGGTACTGGGCCTCCTGGCCTCCAAAATAACATCTATTACAGCTTTGGAGAGAGGAGTGTTCTGAAGGGCTACATTATCTGCCATGTTGCCAGATTTAAGGTCCTGAGTTGGCTGTGCAGGATCTGATTGTTCTGTTGGGTCAGTAAGTGAGACGTTTGAGGTAATGTCCAGGCTGGACCTTGAGACAAGTTCTTTAGGATTGGGTACCAGTGCTGGCGTGGCCAGTCTTGGGCAATCAGTATCATTTTTGACTTCTCTTGTCTGACCTTTAGGAGTACCTTGGGGAGGAGAGGCAGTGGAGGAAAGGCATATACTGTTAGGTTTTTCCAGCTGAAGGATAGGGCATCCACTTTCCATGCTTGCTTGTGATAAGTCCTTGTGCAGAATCTCTGTAGTTGGCAGTTGTGAGGGGAAGCAAATAGATCTATGTCTAGGCATCCCATTTCCTTGTTATCATGCTGAAGACTTGTGGATCCAGTTTCCACTCGTGGGGATCCATGAGGTTTCTGCTTAGTTCGTCTGCCAGAGTATTTATTTTTCCTGGCAGGAATTGTGCTTGCAGGTGAACTTGAAAGGTCAATGCTGTGTCCCACAAAGTCATGGCTTTTCTGCAAAGGTGGTAGGGATGTATGATTCCCTGCTTGTTTATGTACCACATGACTGTAGTATTGTTCGTCTTTATTAGTAGTTGTCCTGGATGAAGTAGATCCTTGAAAGCTGTCAGGGCATTCTGAACAGCTAGCATTTCTTTTTGATTGATATGAAGATGCATCTGGCTTGCGGGCCATGTGCCCTGAATACATTTTCCTGCCATGTGGGCCCCCTAGGCATAATCTGATGCATCCGTTCTTATTGTCTGCATGGCTGTGGGTAAAGTGAATGGCTGTCCCTTGTTGTGGTGACAGGCCTGTGCCCACCATTGAAACTCCTGTTGCAGGCAGGGAATGAGGGTAATTAATGTTTCCAAGCTGTGGCAATGAGTCCAAACACTTTTTAGATACCATTGTAGTTTCCTCATATGCAGTCTGGCATATGGAATTAACAGGATGCAGGATGCCATGAAGCCCAAAGCCTGCAGAATTTTTCTTGCAGATAACTGGGTCTTTGTTGCCAACATGTTGAAGTAAGAAGTCAGTTGCCTTTGTTTGTCTGGCGTGAGATAAGCCATCTGGGCAGTAGTATTTAAGCTTGCACCCAGGAATATTATCTCTTGAGAGGGTACTAATTTTGATTTCTTTTCATTTACAGTGTACCCTAGGCAAATTAGTAATCTTTTTACAAGTGCCAGATGCTTTAGTAGAATGTCTTTGTTCTCTGCTTGAATAAGGCAGACGTCTAAGTAAGGATATATTTGAATTCCTCTTTGTCTGCAAAATGCAATTACTGGTGCCAGGCATTTTATGAAGACCCTGAGCACAGTAGATAAGCCAAAGGGCAGTGCAAAGAATTGGTAGTGCATTGAGCCAGCTATTAATCTGAGGTATCTTCTGCATGATTGTCTGACTGGAACATGCAGGTATGCCTCTTTTAGGTCCAAAGTTACGAGCCAATCCTTCTTGCCCAGCATGGGCAGTAGCTGCTGCAGAGTCAACATTATGAATTTTGGAACGTTCAGAAATGTGTTTAAAATAGACAGGTCCAGTACTAGTCTCCAGGCTTTGTCCTTTCTGGACACCAAGAAAAGTCTCGAGTAAAATCCTTGTCCCTGCTCTTGTGGTTCTCACTGAATGGCCCTCATGTCCATGAGGGATGAAACTTGCTTTTGTGCCTCTGCCCATTGATTGTGTGGAAGGTCTGTCATACCTTTTGCCCTTGGCAGGGGGTGAAAGTGGAACCTGTAGCCCTGAGACACTATGTTCAAGACCCATTTGTCCTGGGTGATCATGTGCCAATTGAAAAAAGTGCTAGTTTTCCCCCTAAGGGGCTGCCAAAAGATAAGTTCTTGGTTCTGGCAGAGAAAAGTCATTGGGACTGTTTCCTGTATGGCTGTGATTTGTCTTCAACGCTTTTGGAGATAGAAGCACCCCATTGTTTAAGCCTGTATGAGCCTTGGGGCTGGGATCTGCCTCTGGGCATCTGTATCTGCCTCTCTGTGGCCTGTCTGACACTGGAAAGGACCACTTCTTTGTAGGCCAGTTCCTGCTAAATCTGGGAGGCTGCCCCTATAAGATTTTGCTTTATCCTCCATTTTCTTCAACACCTCTGCTGCTTTAACACCAAACAAAGTATCATGCTGTAATGGAGCATCTAATAATTTTGTTTTAACATGATCAGGCAAATTCTGTTCCTTTAACCAAGCATGTTGCCTAATGACAGAACTCGTAACAGCAGCCCTGCAAGAGGCCTCCAGAGAATCAAAACCACATTGCAAAGTATGCTTTCCCACTTGTTCAGTTGCATGCAATAAATCCTGCATTTCTTTGTTTTCTGCACATTCAGAATTTGTTAACATTTTCTGTTTAAGCAGTGACAATAAGTATTGCTGATATTTAAGCATATGAAATTGACAATTTAAAGCTCTCACAGCCAAGGTAGCAGAAGTGTAAACCTTTTCCCCCCATCTATCCAGTTCCCTTGAATCCCTATCAGAGGGGATAGGGTTTTTTTGCAGTAGAAGCCTTGACCCATTTGGGACCCTGAGAAACAGTTTTTGGGTCAGCAGCAGGGTTTTTATAAAGACATTTATGTGAATCTGGAACCCTGTAGTATCTGTCTGGCTTAACAGGTGCAGGGGGTAAAGAGTCAGGGGACAGGCCAGACTCTGAAAATGCATCATCTACTATGTCTAAAACAGGAGGGATAGCAAGAGGCCTGTGCTGAGGTAGTAAAAGAAAATCTCTAAGCCTTTTCTTAGATTCCGAGTAGTCTTGGCTCTCCCAGTGGAAGTGCTCCCTCATGGTATGCAGGGTTTCCCCAAAAGAAAAATCCTCTGGAGGGGACGCTGAAGGGATAGATTCTTCAGCATCAGAATCCTCATAGGGAGGGAGAGAGTATTCTTGGTCAGAAGAGGACCCAGAGGAAATGGAAACCTGATCTGAAGATTCATATTCTGTCTCTTGCCTAGGCCTCTTCTCAGGAGGGGGATGGGAACCCCTGATCAAAGTAATTAGGTCTTCGCCCATTTTGAGCATCTGTTTTTTAGGCATGGAGGCCTGTCCATGGGCTTGCTGCACTTGTTTCTTTGTCTTTAGTGATGCTTTAGTCTTTGCCTTTGGAGCTGAAGTCAGTTTTAGATATAATTGTGTAGGCCTGTAAACACCCTCAGAAGCCAATGCCTGCTCAGCGGCTCTGGAACCATCTGAGGGAATATTTTCCGAGTGTCCAATACCTTGAGTTTCCAGAGGCCTAGCCTGCTCCACGTGGAAGTCAGAAGTGGCCTGCAGCTCTGAGGTAGCGGGCATCGGGGGCTGTGAAAGCACCTCACTGAGAACCGGTGAACCGGTGACTGGCTTAGAAGAAGCCTTGTCGTCAGTTTTGGACCTCGGATGCCTGTCCTTTTCCTTGCGTTTCTTGTGAATTACGGTAGTCGGATGGCTATCCGATGACATTGTGTAATTAAATCTTCAGCCAAAGTAATGAAATGCAAAATCATATCAATGCTTAAGAGTGAGTTGATTAAATCTAGCACAAAATCTGCAATTAGCTACATCGTGATCAGGGCCTAGGCAAGGAATACAATAAGAATGGAAGTCCTTATGAGGTATTTTCTTCCCACAAGAAATACAATTATTAACTTTTTCTGACATTGGTCTGGAGCAAGAAAAATGTTTCCCCAATGGGGTACTTAGCTTTAAATGAAGACTTTGGATCTGAAATTCGAACACGAAAATCTCAGGAGTCGGCCGACCGGCACTTGCGAACTGCTTCTGCTTAGGGCACCGCACGGCAAGAAAGACTGAAGAAAATGACTTCAGCTGCATCTTTTATACCCCTGGCGCACTGATGTCAGGGAAGAGGTGACAGCAACCGACGCCGGACCAAGACTTTGGAATTCAGGCTGACTGCGGGTAGCCTGCCATCAGGGTAACCCAAGAGTAATTACTGCAACAGTGAAACACAATGAACATCTGGGTGGGATCCAGAGTTTGGAGGTTACCAATGTCTTTGTTTATGAGTTCCATGACGATACATTCCATGGCCTTGCAGACCAGCTCATCAGGCTAATAGGTCAATAGTTCTCGGGATCAGTGGTAGCTCCCCCTTTGTGGAGTGGGATAACTGCTGCTTTGTGCCATCCAGTGGGCACAAAGCCTGATGTGAGGCTATTATTGAACATGGTGCTTAAGTGGAACCCAGTTCCTTCTGAAGTTTGTGTAAAACGCAGCTTGGGATGTTGTCCAGTCCCATGGATGCTGTGCTTTTGGCTTTAGAGAGTGCAGCTTTTACCTGCATAGTTGTAATTACAGGGGACTCTGCATTCTTCCTGTATAGATATGGGCCCTTTAGGGGGTGAGGGGGGTAAAGTTAGCACTGAACCTATCTGCCAGGATGTTGGCAATATCAGTTGGTTCTGTAATTTTAGTGCCGTTGTGCTGTAACTCAGAGCACATCTGGGTTTTGCCATCGAGATTCTTGACATAGCTATAGAATGCTTTGTGGTTGTCCTTAGAATTTGTGGCAATTCTGTTTTTGTAGCTAGCTTTGGAGGATCTTATAAGGAATCTCAGCTTCTTACTGAGGCTGACCAGGGAGCTTCTCCACTCATGGGATTTTACTCTCTTTTGCAACAGTTTCTTCCTTCTGTTGTACAGTTTGTTTATGGCAGGGGACCACCAGATTGGCTTCCTTTTTTTGTAGGATAGCATCTTGGTTCTGTTTGGGATAGCACGATCCATGCACTCGTTTAAGTGCTTATAGAGTGCATTTGTGTAGGATTTAGCAGTTGTAACTGTATTATCCATCTGCATGGGTGTCATGAAGTTCACCACTTCTGTCTTAAGAAGAATGAAGTTGGTTTTGGAGAAATATTTTACCGTGGTTTCCTTAATGGCGGGTGGGGGTGGGATGTGGATATCAAGGGTGATTAGCATATGGTCGGATCAAACCAACGAGGAGTTGACTTCAGGTGTGGAACACCAGTCACTCATGTTGGTAATGACTAGGTCTAGGATATTGTTGCCCCTGGTGGGGGACTTTATAAGTTGATCCAGGGCATTAGAGTTTATGAATTCCAGAAAGCGTTGATCTAAGGAGTTGGTACACAAGTAGTTTTCTCAGGTAATGGTGGGGTAGTTGAAGTCGCCCATTATTAGGGTGTTTGGTTGAAACATAATATTTTTCAGTACATCAAGAAAAGAGGAGTGGGAATCCTGGGGCATGGTGGGGGATCTGTAGCAAGCTACAATTTGGATTGCAGTTTTGCCCAGAGTTACTTGCACTTGGATAACCTCGGAGCATTATGCTGAGCAACTAGCCTGGAGGTGTGGATATCCTTAATGAATATGGACACACCTCCACCTTTGGTGTTTCGGTCCAGGTTACATGGCCGAAAAGTGTGGTATGAGTTATAGCCTGGTAGTGCAGGGGTGTTCTCTGGAGCCTCGAACCAGGTCTCAGTCACTGCACAGATATCGATGTTCTCCATTTTAAGGAGTGCCTCGAGTGAGTGCATTTTGAGATTTAGACTTCTAGCATTGAGTAGCATTACCCTCAGTTTTTGCTTGCCTGTTCCTGTTACGGTGGTGAATTTGTTATTTGAACCTTGCCTAAAAAAGGCACTATAGGGGCAGCAAGAGCCTTAGCCAGTATCTGGAATCTCAGGGGTGACAGGTGCAGGCCATCTGTCTGTCGACCATGTCATCCCAAAGCAGATAATGGATCCCCTTAGAATGACACCAGAAGCTTAGTCAGTTGTTGGTCAATCATTTTGTCATTGTACTGCGGTATCATTCTGGGCGATGGCAGAATGCTACTC
This sequence comes from Protopterus annectens, assembly GCF_019279795.1. Lineage (NCBI taxonomy): Eukaryota > Metazoa > Chordata > Ceratodontiformes > Protopteridae > Protopterus > Protopterus annectens. The sequence continues at coordinate 670,769,920 of NC_056732.1, forward strand.
AGGGCTAGGGTCATACCTGCCTGGGCTACAAGATCGGAGAGCTCTTCCATGTCTCTTTTCATGTAGTCCAGGGAGGTACGTCTCAGGTCATTCACACCATGGACAATGACAGAGTCATATTTGTACTTGTTGTGGAGTGACCTGAGTGCGTGGGTTATGTGGTGGATCCTGGCACCTGACAGGCAGCTGACAGTAACCTTTTCCTTGTTTAGCCTGGTGAGTAGGACATCAGTGTGCCTGACTATAGAGTCACTTATGACTAGTGTGTTGGGTACGTTGTTTTGCCTTAGTGGCTGTGGTTGAGTAGCACACTGAGTCTGTGGGCTATGTGTCATTTGGGTTGTGTTGGGGAGTGGAGGTTGCTTGCATTTCTGCTTTGGAGGTCTCTGTTGCTTAGACAGATTATTATTGAGAGCCTCTGTGAATGTTTTTGTGTTACTATGTGTGGATTTTGTTGGTGTAGATTTAGTGAGACCATGTGATGAGTGTGGTGTGGTGCAGATGTTTACCTTCTCTTCACCTCCAGTTTGGCTACATAAGTGCATCTCTCACAGGTTGTAGTGTTGGGTGGTAGGAGGAGAGGATTGTCAGTGTACATGAGGCAATTTCGACATTGCCTCAAGATGCCCAGATTCATCAGATAGACAGGAGAGAACAGTTGAAGCTGACCCTTGGACATGCCTAAATAAAAACTATTTTCCTCTAGATAAGTGAGGAAAGTGAGTACAAGAGCTGTTTTTCTCTAAGCAAGTGAGAAAAGTAAGTACAAAAACTGTTTTCCTCTAGGTAATGAGGAAGGTTGAGTGCAATAGTAATTAGTAGCTTATTTAGTTCTTACAAGTTCTGAACAAGTGCTGAGCATGAATAAGCAAATTTAAGTGCTAAAACTAAGCATTTATGACGCAAAAGGTTAGGTATTTCAGTGAACCATTTAGCCAAACAGATTATCAGCAATAATTCTTAACATGGCATAGGACTGTGCAACCTTGCTGTTATTCATGCTGGTTTAGGTAACTGTGTGAAAAGCCCAATGCATTCAGTTTTTGTGAGGGTTGTTTACTTATATAAACATAAATAAATTAAGTATAGGCTATATCTCAGATAAACACTACCATCAGTCAGTTGCATGGTAGCAGACCCCCACCTCTCCACTGCCCATCTCAGGCACACCCAAAGATGCTCACAGCCTTTTTTGCAGGGGTGGTGCAAACCCCAAGGCCATTGCTCCAGGGTATATCTATTTATGTGTGGATAACCAAGAAAACTATATACCATGGTTAACTGTAAAGCACTCAAATCTTACATAGTGTACCATTGCTTATTTCTTGGCTAAATGAGTATACAGTTGCCATCAACATTGAAGCTTTCCATAAGGCATCTCTTACAGGTCCTTACTTAATTTTTGGCTGACTGAAACTTTAAGTAACAGTGTCCACAGTGGGTGGGGTGCCTGTGCTGCTCTTCCTACACAATGCAGGGTGTCTAGGCAATTATGCAAGCAGTTGGAACATTGTAAATGATAGCAAAGTCATGCCCCCCAGTCATTGCAAAGTAACACAAGAAATATTAATTAAAAAAGTAGTTAATAAATTAGTTAAAATTGCACAGCAAGTGTTGTAGATGTCTTAGTGCACATCCTGATTTATTTATCTTAGTGTAACCCACGACCACAAAGAAATACAAAGTGTTGTAATGTAATGGTAGGTTGTGAGCCAGGTAACTTCACAGTTGAGCTCCTCCTCGAAGCAAATTCTGGCTCTAACTGCGGCTGACATCATGGATGGTATGAATGAAGTATAAACAGTTGAACATACTCCTTGTCATATCTGCAAATACTAGATGTATGCTACTGTGGAAGTGTGCCCTGTGTGTCTGTGGTTGGGAAGCAGAGCTAGATCATGGTCAAATGGAGCCTTAGGCAAGGTAATGGATTGGCCCCTCCATACACAGCCCCCCCGCAGGTATTCCAGTGTCCCATTATTTGTGTATTTCTCCCCAGTTACCATAAACACTGTAATGTTCATATGGTTTTCCGTTTTACTTCTACAATGATTATTTGATTTTAATTTAAAACTTTTATTTTAATTTTTTTAGTACAAGCACTGATAGACATTTGCTAAACAAAGCAATACAGTCTCACAGTGAAAACAGACTACATTAAAACTTCTCTGCCTTTGAAGAACACATTTATTTAAAGTGCATTGAAACCCATATTCAAAGAAAATAAATCTGGCCAGTAGCAGATAAAGTTTACCTTTTGACTGTTTTCAAATCATAGACCCCTTGCACACATATTTAGGGCCATGCACACATGCATGTGTTCTTTGAGTCACCTTCCTGATTTATTAGATTATATTTCTTATATAATACAGCACCTCTTGTTAGAGCATGTTTTAAATTTGTAGTTCTGAACATTTTTCCAGTGAGCAATGGAACATAATGTATGAACCAATAATGACAAAACTGCCCAATTCAGAATATTTCCATTATAAAAGTCTACGTAAAGTTCTGCCATTACAATTCACCAATATCAGTAACTATGCGCAATCTCTGCAGAAGTAAAAGTCATCTAAATAATTTCACATTAAAGTGGTCTGTAAATAATGAAGAGGTCGCTGCTAGCAAAAACTTTATATTTCAGTGTTTCATCTACAAATAAATACCTGTTGCCCATGAAGAATAAATTTCCTGTTACATTAAAAAATATGATAAGTTGGTAATATTGCAGTAGAGAATGGATGACAAACTGACAACAGATTCATAGTTTCTAGGCATCTCGTCCAAAGGAGGACATACTCAGGACTGCAGCACCCCAATTCCCTTAATGTACAACACAGTATTAGCAATCTATATACATACTGTGGCAGTAGAACACACAGCCTTCGGCATCAAAAGCAAGTATACAATCTGTTGTGCTATTAACAATGCTTTCCAATTCTTTAACACAGTAGTGATACCATCTGCTAAGCAAAACAGTTACACATTGTGAACAGACGAAGCATGAGCAGTAGTAAACTTCTCTTCCCTTGAAGCTCACAGTTCCTTGACTCCCAACTCCTTGAAACTATTTTTTTTAACAGCTTGGTGGTTGGGGGTAAAGGATTCAGGCTCTTGTTTCCTGTAACCAAGGTACACTGTTTGAGCATGAGCAAATTAACTAACCACCTGCTATCCCTAACTGTGACTTCATTATACACACACACACACACACACACACACACACACACACACACACACACACACACACACACACACACACACACACACACACACACACACCTCTTTTCCTTACTTGCCAGCACTGACGGCAATGACTGACTGTGACACAGTATCTGACTCAATAGTAGTAATGGCCATGTCAAATTGATTTCTAACATCAGCACTAAACATGGGAAAGGAAAATCTGATGTAAGAACCATAGACCTATATAATACAGCTATATACTCATTTACTGCATGTAACATATTAGTCTTGTTCTGCATCTTTCAAGCCCCCAAACACATTTTGTTCATGCTGAATACATTTATCAAGTAATGGTATAACCATCTCCTTTTTACCTCAAAGAAGCAGTTGTTGTCTAGTCAATAAATCACACATTGTTTCCTCATTCTGTACATAGTTTCATAATTTCTGATTTCTGGATGTAGTACTCCCTTTCATAATAGATATAATTACTTATGAGTACTATCCCATCATTTCAAACAAATTCTCAATCATTTCAGAATTTAAAATTCACAATTTCAAATATTTGCTATAGATTAAATTAAAATTGATCCCAGGGGTGGCAATTGGAAAAACTTGCTTGAATAAAAAAAACCTCATTAGCAATTAAGATTAAATTCATTGACACCCCTGGACTTGAAGAATGCTTTATATATCCAGAAAGAGGCAGGCTATTTAGTATGGTAGATGCAAAGGCCAGACAAACTGTAACAAAACACAAAGGGAGCCAGCACCTTGGGAGCATGAAGATTTAATAAGAAAACCAGACCGGTTTCAGCTTATAGCTTTCATCAGTGGTACATAACATAAAGCAGCATTACAACTACAATAGATACTCAGTGTCATTAAAGACCAATGACATAATTTCCTGTCTAAGGAAAAACTGGTCTAATACTAAATAATGAATACAAAAAAAAAATACAAAACACAATAGATTCTATACATATTTACTGTTTTTCTTTTATTCTTTTTTCTTCTCATTTTACTTTCTTACTCTCAATTCCTGAACATATGTCCAAATAAAAATGACCCCTAATCTCATAAACACTAGTGAATCCACAAAACAATACCGAGTCCCAAAATGGCCCTTGTTGTAATTGCGAAAGCCCAGCCGAATGTTGGCCAATAAGAGAGCATGTCACTTTAAGCAAAAAAACGGCCATGATAAAAGAAATAGGACAAAAACAATGCCCAAAGCCCCACAGGAGAAGGACAAACTTAAATAAGTCCAAAACACTGACCAAAAATGTATCCTTAAATCACCATCTATAAGGAAGGCAAATGAAATATTCCAAACAGAATATTAATTAACCGAAACTTAGCTTGTTAAAGACCCAACGACCACACTTGGTGCTTTGATGCTGTAGAACACTGATTTACGAAAATAGGTAAATTGTCACACTTTTTGGATGTCAATTTACAGTGTCAACCAGATAACACATTACGTACTACAGTTTATCAAAAATATCCACAATATAACAGCCTGCTACACGCCTCCAGCCTCCATCCCAAACACACCATTAATAATATTCCTAAATCTCAGTTTTTGCATTTGAAGAGAATTTGTTCTTCACAGCAGGATTTGACACAATCCCATCAGGATTTAGCCAATAGATTTTTAGCTAGGGGATATGGTACACAAAATGTGAACTCGGCCATGCAATGGGCCAACAGCCAATCTAGGGGTTCCTTATTAGAATGCAAACACACACACAGGAAGGAGAATAAGGATACTTTGAGAATGGTCACTACATTTGGCAGAAATACAGCCTTTCTTACTGATGTTATTGACAAACATTGGAATATTTTGAAGGCCAATGAACAATTGGGTGACCTTTTGGGGACAAATGCTCATGTTCTTTCAGGCGGGGTAAAACCTTAGGGTCCCATTTCTCTCATTACAAGAAAATTATGCATCAGAATACCATTTATCATCAAACTACATTAACAGGGGAGAGACTCGTTGGTTTTTTTCCTTGTAGACACTACACCTTCTGCAAATATGTCTTTAAAACCAAATCCTTCACCAGTAAAAATACTGGGTAGCTGTACAACATCAATTGTCATGCTAATTGCAGAACGGATTGGGTTATATATTTGGCCACCTGCACTTGTCAAGCCTTTTATGTGGGTCAAACTTCCAGACAATTCAGATTTCGAATGTCAGAACATTTAGAAGACATTAGGAATGCATGAGCCACCAATGCTCTATATAGACATTCATTGGTTCATCACATGGCTAAATTTACTTTTACAGTCATAGACAAAATATCAGGCAACAGATCTTTTAAAACGGGGTGGCATAGTATACTAAACATGAAGGAAAGGAAATAGATTGTCAAATTAGGGGGTTTATTCCCACCTGGATTAAATTATAAACTGTAGGGTTTTTTTTCTCTTCATGGGTCTTGATACTATTTATGAATCCATTAACAATTCTTAGGTTTGTCCCAAGAAGAAAGTAGTAAAATAATGAGAAGAAAAAAAGAATAAAAGAAAAACAGTAAATATGTAAAGAATCTATTGTGTCTTGTATTTTTTTTTGTATTCGTTATTTAGTATTAGACCAGTTTTTCCTTAGACAGGAAATGATGTCATTGGTCTTTAGTGACACTGATTATATATTACAGTTGTAATACTGCTTTATGTTATGTACCACTGATGAAAGCTATAAGCTGAAACCTGTCTGGTTCTCTTAATAAATCTTCATGCTCCCAAGGTGCTGGCTCCCCTTGTGTTTTGCTTTATATATCCATAGTGTTTTACAAAGGCTACATGAAAAACTGTGAAAGGGAGGGGTATATGTTAACAGGGGATTGGAAGGCTTTTATTATTGGAGGATTTTGAATTAAATGGGATTTGATTGGTTGAATTCTAATTGATTATGAGTAAATATGTTTTAAATCTGTTCTGATGAAGTCCAGAAAAGACAAAAATGATTAATGTACAATAAAGTGGTTCATAGGTTCATAGGTTGGTACTAGGCTATCGGCCCTAGGGCCTATACAAGCCTAGCCATAACAATTCCTCAGATATTTCTTCCCACAGTATTTACTTCCCTGGACCCCTGTCTAGCCAGGCCGACTGATGTGATCCCCGGGGTGAATTTCCTATTTCCCATCCAATCATCAAGGTTCCTTTTGAAGAGGGTCAAAGAGACGCTCTGCTTGACATGTACGGGCAGTCTATTCCAGAGTCTGGGGAGTCTCTGGGTCAGGAACCTATCCCTCCAGCATGTTTTGTTCATTGTGATGACAAGGTTTAGATCCCTGGAGCATGTGTCTCTGAGGGATTGGGATTTCTTTAAGGGTAGCATATCCAACAGCTCTGGGTTTGAAATGGCCTTGTTTGTTAAGCAGAGATCGCCTCTGAGTAGACGATATGCGACAGAGTATAGGTGCAGTTTTTTTAGACAGTCAGCATAGGGCATCTGCTTTAGGCCTGTGACTCTTTTAGTGAGGTATTTCTGCAGCCTTTCCAGTTGTTGCAGATGTCTTGAGAAGTACATATCAAATGGGGCGTTGTATTCTATAATGGGTCTAATGAGGGATGAATATAGTGGGACAATGACAGCCTTTTTTCTAGATGAAAAGCCCTTAGTGATGAGGTGTGCCACATAGAAGGATTTCCTGACTGTTGTGGTGATGTGGTTACTGAAGGTGAGACCACTGTCCACTTATGTCCCTAAGTATCTTATCACACTTTTGGTGTTTTGTGTACTGCCACCTATGTGGTAATTCATGGGTACATGTTTTTTCCCAAAGGGGATAACTATACATTTTTTGGCATTGAGCTTGAGCCCATGGTTCTGGCACCAAGCATCTGTTTCTGTAAGGCCCTTTCGTAGAATATCCACACCATTTGGGGATTCAATAATGGCTCGCAGTTTGGAGTCATCTGCGAACTTTGTTAGCCAGTGTCCCTTACTGTTGGCCTGTATTTTAGAGAAATAGATGCCAAACAAAAGTGGTACCAGGACTGAACCCTGAGTTACTCCACTTGTCACTTGTTTGGAGCTGGATTTGGAGTCAGCTACTTTTACAGTGTGGGTTCTGTCAGTAAGCCAGTTGGCAACCCATCAAGTGACATAGGTGGTGATTGTGGATTTCTTGCATTTTGTGTGGATTCTACATCCAATGTACATATCTCAGAAATTTCAAAAGTACAAATCATACTCAGCATTTTATCAAACATAAACTTCTTGGGTCTATATCATATATTCGAACTGTGAGAACTTCGAATACTAATATCCCAAACTGAAAACTCCGATGTGTAAGAAGTTTGAAAACCGAAAACTTCGAATATCAGAACTCCGAACAGCAATGGTCAGCCAGTTTCACACCCATACTACAACGTAAAAACACACAGACATTTCACAGTATTACTAATGTGGGGGGCTTCGCCCCCCACATTCACCCTACTTAAATATACCAACTCCGAGATTGCACCACAGTGGAGGCTTCATGCATATGCATGCTTCCACAATGACGCTAAACATCAGAGTACAGAAGGGCCAACTATAACCATCTTCGCAGTTTTGAGTTTTCAAACTTCTTCCATTTTGGTGTATTCAGTTCGATATTTTGGTATTCGAACTTCTCACAGTTTGACTTTATGATACAAAACCCAACTTCTCTTAGAAATGACAGAAGTACAAATTATCAGCTTAATAAATTATACTGTAATCAATAAGGTATGAACAACCATAAATTACATGTCACTAGGTATTTCCTCAAAAGCAAATGAAAAAGTGCACAATTGTATTAAAACTTTATTTGGAACTTGCACCACGCTTCATATTGGTGTCTAATTCCCTTCAATTAAAGAATCTACTGACCAACCGGTATTTCATAAAGCCCATCTCTTTTCTTTTCTTTTCTTTTCTACATACTCTAAATAACTCCCAAAATATAAAATGCTATCACTATATACTACAATTTTTATAATGCTCTCCTTTGCTGCTCATCTAACTACTTATCATTCTCTCATACCCACACCACAACCCTGTCATAAAATCACATCCCCATTTCCTCAACACAAGAAACACCTAAACATAGAGATATCCTCAGCTGTTTATAATTTCAAATTCATCCAACAACTTAACCATAACATACCAGTAAACTATGGTACAACTAAGATCTCCCTTCAATATCACAAACACGTCTCTAAACTACTAAACACTCTTATAACTTCTAAGTGGAGACATACAGCCAAACCCAGTTCTCAGATCTACCCCACCACCAATAAACAAATTGTTCCTTCACTCACAAAATATATTTAATCTCTCGCATAAAGGTGCAGACCTACTACTTCTTAAATGAAACCTGGATTAAAAAACACATCAATGATAATTAAATTATTGCCTCAGGTTACAATATTCTAAGAGTTGATAGGAAAGGAAAAAAAGGTGGACGAGTAGCCATAATGTTCAAAATCAACCTCATACTCCCAACAGCTAACTTTATAACTCCAGCAACTTTTGACAATGCAGAGATATTACTGACCAAGCTTCAAAGCAACTCAAATAAACACCTAGTTATAGTAGCTGTCTATATTCTACAAGGAAACATCCTTGCAATCATACAGCATATCCTCCATTGGATTTCAAATACCGTTACTCAAGAAACCATCATTATGGGAGATTTTAATGCAAATTGGTTATCATGCAATTCCCAGACTCCTAGCAATCACATTAATCTCTATGGATTTACACAAATTATCCAGACTCCTACCAGAATAGACAAAAAAAAAAAATCCAACAGACTATCCTAGACTGGACCAAACCTCCCAATACCAACAATCCAGCTGTCTTGCTGACAGCCTCAGTGATCACATACCACCCTATCTATACAGGCAATTATTAAATCAACTCAAACATACCAATTATCATCTAATCCATAATACAAAAGATTTCAACTTCCAAACACTGATATCCTCTCTCAGCCAATGTAATTGGACCTCCCTTAAAATGATGCCCCTACATTCAGCTGTTGAATACTTCAATGGCACATTCCTTAACATTCTTAATAATATTGCACCACTAAGGATAATTTGTATCAAAGCAAATTACACTCCATGGCTAACCAATGTAACAAGAACCCTCCTTAAACTAAGAAATAAAGCATGGGACCAATGGTACACTAACAAATCACAACCAAATTGCTTGGCCTCTCAGAAACTTAGAAACAAGTCCAAAAGCCAAATCAAACAAGACAAAAACATTATTGTACTACTATACAACACAAACATTAAAGAAACCCACAACAATTTTGGTCAGCAGTAAAAAAGATACTCCATCCTGGGCAAACATCAACCCCACCTCCTTTGACACCAAACAACTGAAATGCCACCACAAAACAATTCAACAAATATTTAATTGAGAGCATTCTATCACTCATCAAAAACAGCTGCCCCACTCAAGCAACTACACCCACTATAATTGACAATAACAAAAATACCTTTTCCTTCAAACCCATCCCTACAAACACCATCCTAAAACTACTTAGAAAGCTAAAGACAACAACAATTGCAGTGATAATCAGCCAGCTTTCTTTCTCAAGATATGGTAAACAAATGCTTCAGCTGCTATCTGAATACTTATTAACCATTCCATCACTGTACAATATGTTCCCCAGATTTGGAAAATATCACACATAATCACCCTACAAAAAGGTGGAAACTCAACTGAACTCTCAAACGATAGACCTATTGTCATCGTGTCCCCACTATCCAAAATCCTAGAAGGGTGTATTCCCTCACAACTCTTCCAATATCTCTCAGCCAATAGGTTTCTAGCAAATTCTCAACACAAATTTTGACCCAACCATAGCACCATGACTGCCCTCCTGAGTACTACGAATACCATTAATCATCACCAAAATGAAGGAAAAATAGTTCCATCAGTATTCCTGGATATGTCCAAGGCATTTGACAGACAGCATCTCATCCCAAGCTACTGATTTCTCTCAATAAACTACATCTCAGCCCCTCTGCTATTACCTGGTTCCAAAGCTATCTAACAGGGTGCCAACAAGCTATAAAATGGTTACAAGACCTCTCCCCCCTACTCCCATCACATTAGGAGTCCCACAAGGGTCCATACTTGGCCCAATTCTTTTCAGTATATTCACAAATGACCTTAGTTCAACCACCTCCCTAGCTTCACTAATCCAATATTCAGATGAATTAACACTTGCATGTGCTGCTCCTACCATACAACAGCTTCCAGACATTACACAAAAATCCTTCACTGCAACTGAAACATGGCTCTCCAACTCACAGTTCATTCTAAACCCCAGCAAAACCAATCTTATGATTGTCCAACCCACTAGACCTTCAGACCCCCCCAACATTTCTTATCACTGCCAAAGATAATACAATAATTACACACCCGAATCCCAATCAAAACTACTAAGAGTGGTAATTGATAATAACATGAGATTTGACCAACACATATCACAATCAAAAAGGTACACAAAAAATAGTAACTATATATAGAAATAAATAATTCCTATCCAATACTACTAGAATAGCTATCACCAGAATCCACCTCCTATCCACACTCTTTTAAGCCTCTCCTATACTTACCAACCTTAAAAAAACAGACCTAGAAAAACTTGAAGTATGCTATAACAAGACAGCATAATTTGCCACCAACTCAACATACAGGTCACACCACTGTCTTGCTCTAAAAGAACTCTCCTGGTTAGAATTACCCCAGATGCGGTCTTATAATCAACTGACAACAGCTCATAAAATTCTTCACCAGTCTGAAAAAACACCAGCCATCCAGAACATAATAGTACCTTACCCCAATAACCAAAAACTATGCTCCACCTACAAATCTTTATTAAAAGTAATCAGGTCTACAAATATGCAGGAGGTTCCTTATACTCCAGTCATGCAGCAAAAATCTGGAACACACTATCAGATTCTATTAGATCCACAACAAATACTACTCTCACTAATCAAACACATGGCTCTGCGCTTGCAATAGTCCTGGTTAAACTAAATGTATTTACAACACGACTATAAAAACAATACACCAATCTAGCCACAATATTGTAATCCTATAAGTTCCTCTTACCTTCCAAAATACTACTAACTCAATAGCTGTCATCAAGTCCTACTACTAACCATTAAGAATGTCTTTCCCTTCATCCCCATATAACGCATATATAGTTCAAAAGGATACTACTCATAAATATTGACTGTATAAAAAGAAACAAAAATGTATACCTAACAGCTGGAAATAACTGTTAACGTAGTCCTACTACAATGCCTATGTTTATATGAGCTTTACTGTTCTGTTTTCAAAGCCAATCAATGTTATGATTCATTTATATTGTATTTTATCACTGTATAACTTAATTATACAACTGTATACATATGTAGTAAACATACAATGATCATGTCTGTTTATACTATTGTTGATTTGTCTGTATGTGAGCTTTTCCCCTTGGACCTCCACTGAAAATGGATGATGACTCAGTTGGATATTCCCAGTAAACAAATGTAAAATAAATAAATAAATAAATTTAATCTGCAGTCACAGGTATCATCCTTTTTTCAGATAAGCACAGAAATACAATAAAATTTGCTCAAAATAGATCTGCTAATGCATGACAGTTTTATCTAACGATTCCTGCTACCATCCAAGGGTATTACTGTGTCAAAAGACATGTTCCCTGAACATGGCTTAATCGACATGGAATATCGACTTCTCAAAAACTTGAATGGCCAAGTCAGAAAATTTTTTCCCAGGGGAAAAAAAATCACTTGGCCATGCAGGAAAAAAAAACACACTTTCAAACCATACAACATGGGGGTGCTTCACCCCCTACACCCCCCAATAACTAAATATACCAACTCTAAGACCACACTACAATGGGGAAAAGGGCAAATCCCAGACAATGGCCAAGCAATTTTTCCCCTATGAAAAATTTGCTGACTCTGCTTTTTGGGTTTTTTTTCAAGTCGATATTTACATGTCGATTAAGACGTGTTGGGCGAACATGACTTTTGACATGATAATATAGACCCCCATCCAAGTACATCTCACATTTCTTCACTGTGCAACAGTATCCCTTCCATTAACTACACTGTGCAATGACTTGCGCAAAGATAATCTGACAGTGTAAAGCCTATATTTTGAGTTACATTGTTTTTCCTGTACTAAAATGTTTTTGATAATTTCTAAGTTATAACAGCATTAGCCTCACTTAGCAATTTGCTCAGTGGAAAAGAAATGCGTTTATCCTCATTGTAAATTAGCCTGAAAATTACACAGATGTGTCAAGAAAACTAATAATGATTTCTGACCACGATAGAATCCACTGAATATTTTCAGTATTTAAAGGCAAGTAAGAGATAATACATACTAAATACTTTACTATACCTCATCAGAATGTTATGAATATCATTTTTAATTCAAGCCCAGAAATGATGCTAAATGTGGGAGCTGCTCCAATACTGTTTGCAAAATGTTAAGTTTTTTATAGATTTTTAGATCTAATATCATCAATTGTTATGCTATACTCAGTAGCACACTATGGCATATTTACCTCCTTATTCAATTGCTTCTGTACTTCTGGCAGCTGGGAATGTTGCACTATTGTGCAATCACTAGTCATGTCAACAAAATAATGCTACACAGCATGTACAGATGACGGCATCAGATATTTCTCATAAAATAGAAAGTATGCTTTCCTTAAAGCAAAGAAAAACCTGCAGAAAATGCATTTAAATCGTTATATTGCAGTTTGCTTGATGTCACTACTAAAATAACCCCTATAGTGACCCCAGCAAGCCAAGACGGTGATCAAGGTGTTATTTGTGGACCACTTCCTACACAAGTGGACTTTGTTTTAAATAAACAAACTGACTGGATTGCAGAATGCTATCACACTGTCAAAATGCATAAAACAGTATTCACGTGAGGAGTGCCCTGTAGTTACAGAATTACTTAAATGGGTAAGCTAACTGGGCCTCAGATCATTTCAGAGATGACTTAGGCCACAGGGCTAATGGAAAATACAATGCAAATAAATACACTAGCTCATCCAGAGAAAACCAACACAGATACTGGAAGAGTATACTGACTTTACTTAGACAGTGACTGGAACTCAGGATTGAACACTGAACCTTAGAAGTGTAAGTCAGAAATCTTACCCCTGTGCCAGAACGGTGCCACATGTAATCCTCCTAAAATGGGGAAGTCCCTTTTACAAGTGAGATTTAAAAAAAATAAATAAATAATAAAAAAAAAACAATTCCTCCAAGATGATGAAACATGGAGCAGACACTGCATCATTTCAACACTATTCTTCTGAGGGAGTAAGCATTGTTTTCCTCGTCTGCATACATGCATATTTAAATGGCAGACCAGCATTGGTGTATGTAGCCTCTCTCTGCGTTGTTGCTACCATCCTGCTGCTGCCCACCCCCTCCTGCCTTCGTCCATTCTCTATTTATTCCAAAACCCTTTAAAAATATTGTGTTATTTTGCTGTTTGCTATCCATCACAGATGTCTGGTTTCCCTGTCCATCACTGTATCTAACCCAAACTCTGACCCATGAAGTTGAAATTCATAAGGTCTCTTGTATATCCCATCCTTCCTATTAAGTATAATATCTTCTCAGTTCTCCTTTCTAATTTTGTGATACCAGATAACATCCTTATTTCGCTGCTATCCTTTAGAGAACAGGCCCAGTCTCTTTAGCCTTTCTTCATGCAGCATCCTTTCCATTCTACTGTTATTCTTCCACACCCTCTCTAGCATATGTTTTGAGATTTCTGATTCTGTAAAACTATAACCAGTATTAGCATACTTGCTAATTCTTTTCAAATGCAATAATTGTGTTTGTTAATTGGAGAGTATGGTTTGAGCTTTTTTTCTGTAGCTCAACCCTGCAAGTGAACAATACCCTATGAATGTGCTCAGGATCTCACTTTAGTAGCATGCCTTGAAATTCTGTTGTGAACTTGGGAGAGTTGCTAAGACAGTTTTGTACGATTAAAGGATGTAATCCATCATTAGCTAGAAAATACCACTGCAAATATTCTCAGTGGCATATATAAATGTTTTTCAATTCACAAGAATAGACTGAAGAGCTGGCTATCCAACATACCCATGATTCTTGGCCCAATGCATTCAGACAAAGACAGGAATTAATGGTCAAAATGGAAGGGGCAAATCTCTCTGTTACCCAACCATAAGCACCCATCATTCTGACTATTTGGAAATCATGAGGACATGCTAAAGCTAACTTCAGAATCCCTAGTCTGGCCTAAATTTGGTGGCAAGATAACATGCACTAGTCTGTTCATATTCTGGAAAATGGCACCTCAAATGGAAGATTTGGGTAAATATTTGCCACATACATACCACCACCTAGAAATATCCCTACAAAGTACCCCATCTTATTACCCTACTTCTTCTCCTTATTGATGTTGTAAAGACTTTCATCCCTTCCTTTTCACCTACAATAATCAGTCCTGTAATTCTTTTTAAAATGCAATAACCATAAAACAGAAAAATTCTATGGAACTCGACAAGGGACAGCCGCACACCAACAGACCTCTGATGAAATCCATTAATCAGACTAAATAAGATTGAATGCTTTCATCCCATAACGTGGGACTTCTTCAGAATAAAAATTACATTACTTTTTTATATAGCCAATCCTTAATGGTGCACAATCCTAAAAACTACAATTTATTTCTAAAAAATCCAATTGTAAAGTCCAAGTAGAAAATAAAAATATAATTTATACTCATGTATGCCATTATTTAAACAGTACAATACATTTCTTTAAAAGTATGAGTAGATAAATGGATAAATAAATAAATCAACACAATTATACAACTAATTTCAAGAAACTATTGGATCATAAAATTAAAATATAATCATTCCAAGAATCCAAATATTAATTAAAATTTTGAATAATACCATTAATATATTTCATAAAATTAAATACTCTCCATCCTAGCCACAATTAATTTTATTCACAATCTATACCAACATATACCCTTACTTGCTGCTGTTGAAGAATTCAGCTTACATGCATTATGTGGAAGCAGCAATACAAGCACGGAACATCTTCTTGCGTTTAAAACTCCGCACATGGATGGAAAGGAAGAATAGGATGTCTGTATGACAATGTACGCACAGACAGGATGTGACTGGTGTGTGCGACCAGACCTTTCTTAAAGAAGAATGCCCTTAAAAACAAAAAAACAGCACTTTTTAATTAAAAAGTAAATGTGACAGTGCCCCAGCAAATGAAGTCAAAATCCAGCGGGCTGCAAGTGCGGACCCCTTGCATCTGCCTGTGAGTGCCCTTGGGCATACCTTACAAGACTGACAATCTAATAACTCTCCAACTGACAATATCAAGAGAACAGTAAGGCTACTAGGTTCCCTTACAGGCATGTGAATACATACATACACATGTCTTACTCCAGGTTGCTCTGCATCATGCAAACCAAGTGAGCAAGAGACTTTGAGACCCTAAGTGTTCTCTTCATGGACCATATATCTCAACCTATTAGAGCAAGAAATCTGTACAAAGCCAGAAATAATGGGGGGGGGGGGGCAAATTTCCAAAAATAGGTACAATTTTTAAATATTGTTCTTAGACCCTTAACAATATGATAAAATAACAGGATTTCCATTAGCATGAATTTTCTGAAGGATATGAAGTCTGAAACTTAAACACCTGTCATTATTTCCTGACTTCCATCCTCAATGATTTGGCAATCATTTGCCAGAAAACCAAAAATTTATGAGCGACAGACCAAAAATATGAGTCAAAAATCTGGCCATTCTGTGAACGTCTGGACAGCTGAGAGATGTGTTATGGACCACTGTGACAATGCTACCAAAATAGGCTAATGGGGACTATTGTACATTAGTGATTTTAGATTAAGTTGCTAGGAACCTGAATTTGTCCAACTGCAGAACATGTGTTCAGAGATCCTCATCAGGAAGCCACTGATAATCACATTCCTGACCATTAAACTCATATAAGACAGGACTAAAATGAAAGTGGACAAAGTACAGATGCATGCACCCACAAAAATGAGCAAATACTCAGTTAATTCCCACTTATCAGAAAACAAACTGATCACCATAAAGTGCTAACAAACAGACCTCAAATAAAAATAAGAAAAAAAATTGTGGAAAATCCCATCCAAGAGTAAGTAACCAGCCACCCACATCAAAGTTAAGATTGGAAATATGCAAAATAAACAAATAAATAAAACCAATACTACAAACATTAATAGTTAATACTACAAAACATTAGTGTTTAGTCAAAAACACTGCAGAAGTTCACTGAATGCAAAACTTGTGCATATTTCTTCCTCAGCGTGTACTGCTTCATGCTTTATGAAAAAATAAATAAAAAGTTGCACTTACCTGTAATACTTAGCAGCTATCAGGTATAAGTATGGTTCACACAGTTGTCCTGTAGTGGTGGTCTTCTACAAACATGACAATTTCCAAATAATTTCCCCAAAAATGTAACTGTATAGCCAACAACCATGTAAAACATGGCCATTATCCATAGCATACAGCTCAACAGGAGTAGTTCCCCTTTTACATGAGAATCTATATAAAAATATTACACTAAACTCTCCTCCAGGTTTTTACTTTCACTGTGTGTCCTCAACTGAGCCAAATATCCTGCAGGAAATTCAAAGCATGTCATACCTCCTACACAACCATACCCTGCCAATAATGGCTTCTGTGCCACTTTTCCTAAACTGAAATTACAATCCCTTAATTGGGAATCGGTCAGACCTAATGAACAAATCTGTTTCCATTGCCTCCTTAATAAGAATGAGGACATTTTCATCTCTTTTAACTGTCTGTTTGAGATGAATGGAAAAGTTTTTACCTCCCTTCACACCTACTGTGGTATTAGCTTTGCCACTAAAGTTTCAACTGAAGTTTCAAGTGATTAATGAACTCCAATACAACTAAGAATGATGAGACCAAGGTTTTACTTAAAACTCTCATAATATGATTTTCCTTAACCATACAGTATAACATTTCATGAAAAGTCCAGATTTATCTTAAAATTAATTATAAAATGTGAGTTAACATGTAGGTAATGGTAACATTTACAACAAATGTGGGATTTTATGTGAAGACCAAGATTAAAACTGACAACAAATGTTTGAATTAGCACTGTATCTGAGTAATGGTTGTACAGACTGACTGCTAGCATCATTACTTTGCAAATGAGCATATTCAGATTGGATCCATGCAGCCAACTGTGCCATCACTGTCCATCAGAAGAAAACAACAAGCAATACAAACAAGAGTAAAATCCTTCTTCTGTAGTAACTAAGATGCTCTGAACTGAATTTTGTAACTCATGTAGCTGTCACCTAATAGTTTACTAAAAGTTTGCATACAAATTAATTTGTCAATATTTGGTTGTATTTCATAGCCACCTAAATTAGGAGGGTTTGTGCCATAAAATGAATAGTTTATGTCAGCATGAATTAAGCAGTGTCAAACTACTGCAAAACATAGTAACACCCAAAGACCGTACACTTTTCATGCCCACAGTGTAACCTATTACAGAATAGTACGTCACTGAATGCTAGACCCAGGTTTGATTCCCTCCCATGGCACAGCAAGTGACTGGTGGGTGACATCATTCTGTACAACTCACAAGTTGGTAATGTAATGGAATGGGGAAGAAAATGAACTGCATCTGTCAGGCCGAGGGGCAGAATAACAATCACAGTGGGGTCACAACTGCAAACTGCAGACAGGATAACTCTGTCTACTTGTGCATGTGCACCTAGAAGCTATAAGGAGTGCTTTGTCTTAGAGACAATGACTGTAGTACATTATAGGATACCACCAATTGATTATATAGTGCTAGAAGGACCACATCAGGCATGTTACAAATCTGAAGGAGTGTGGCTGCAGCAAACAGCTTGTCCAAACTGAACCTAGATGGCAAACTGTTTTCAGACTTGTATGTGAGTCATTGGCTGTCCTTCAGAAACACCATGTCCAAACTTAAGTATGTTCATAAGTGTACTTAGTAGTAAAGCTCCTTGGTCCAAAGTTTTTCATCTGACTCCTCGATCATGTCATCCAAAGTGTGCCACAAAATGGACATTAGAGTCAAAGGAGATACTCAGCATTCAGGCAGTCATCATTTCACTCTGAACTGCATCAGTTATCTAGAGTAATTGCTATGCAGAGCTGTGAAACCACAGCATGTGGCCAAGGTATACTGGCAATGCTTAGTTGATGCAACTGTGTGTAAAGACTTTGGCTCCCATCTTCAGAACAGCAACTCACATATGTCTAGACTGATTTTTTTTATTTATTTTATTTATTTATTTAACACTTGTTTACCAGGAAATTCCGACTGGACACAGGTCCTTTTCCAGCAGAAGCCCGGGGAGAAAAGCTCCTGGAGTAACAGTAAATTTTAATGCACAAATTACAATAATCAATTAAGTATAAAGTTAACAAAATGTAGTATACATAAGAAAATACAAGTTTATTACAGCATGACCACAAAACCTAGGCTTTGAACTTAGCTAGTACTATTTGTAAAGTATGACTTATGTCAAGATATAGGGTTACGACAGACCAGTAGGAATAAAAGATTAAAAACTAGGGTAAAAGATGGATATGGTTGGGGTATACTGAGCATTCACAAGGGGTTAGTACAGGACCATAGCCACATATTTTTTTTAGATAAGCTTTAAATGATGGCTTAAAGTGGTTAGAGGATGAGATTGAGAGAATGGAGTTAGGAAGGGAGTTCCATATATGAAATATATAGCTGAAAAATAAAGATTCTCCTGCAGTGTTGTTGGCCTTGGAGATGGTAAGTTCTTATTGTTAGAGTGAAGTGATCTGCTGGAACCGAAAGGAAGGATGAGCTTTTGTAGTGCACGCATTCTGGTTGGTTGTGTTATGGCTTTGTGAGTTAGAGTTGGTTGTAAAAAATAATGTTGGGAAGTTCAAGCCAGTCTAGTATCCTTAAAGCTGTACAATGATGTGTTCTACACGGGCAGTCAGATGCAAACAACAATTTTATTACAACATGCTTCTAGTTTAGATAGCTCAGTTTCCCTAAGAATAATTAAAATTGGAGATGCATATAGTAGAATGGAGAGCAGATGGGCTTGTGCTAATGTAATTTTGGCCATTTTGGTCAGGAATCGTTTGTGCCTACATAGACTTCCAAGCTTCTTATGGACTTTTTTTATTATTAGGGAGACATGCAAGTCAAATTTTAGGTTATTGTCTATTACCACTCCAAGAAGCTTTGTATGGGTTGTTGGGGAGATAACAGTATTGTCTTTGGCTATTATGTTAAATGGTGGGCATGAGATAGATGTCTTGTTAGGTTGAAAGAGTAATAATTTAGTTTTGTTTGGGTTCAGGGTTAGATGCACATTGGCTAACCATGTTTCAACAGAAATTAAAGATTCTTGTAACAGAAAATGAAGGGCTGATAGAGAAGTGGCAGCACAGATAAGTGTTGAATCATCTGCATACTGTATTATAGAATCATGTGGAGTAGCTGTGTGTAGATTATTAGTAAAGAGGGAGAAAAGGAGACGGTCTAAAATAGATCCTTGGGGGATACCAATGGATAAAGGAAGGCATGGAAATAGGTCATCTTGTCATAAAACAGATTGCTGACGGCCAGATAAATAGCTATTAAACTAAGCTGTGGTAGATGCTGAGAAGGAAACCAAGGTCTGTTGACACTGAGAAGTGTTACCTCAGCAGTAGCAGTGTTAGTAAAATAAAGTCTCAGAACACAGCAGCACCACAGCATTTTAATTTCCCATCAGCCACACCAAACCCTCACTCCAAACATCCCAATGCTAATGATGCAGCAACAGCAGAATTAACAGAATTTATAGTCACAGCCCCATCAGTTCTACAAATCACATTGTCCCAAATGTAGCACATTCTACAATCTGACAGTTAGTAGCAACAATGAAATTTAACAGTTGACAGAACACAACAGCACTTCTGGTCTATCCCACAGACCACTTCAGTTCATAAATTACATGCTCCATAATATTTCCAATCACAAACCACAAGATCTCTGGACACTACAGCTCTCTCCTACCCCATCGTCCATGGCAAACACATCACTCCAGCCATCTTGATAATAAACCATAACAGTCAGTAGAATGGAAATGCTAAATAAACTGTCCAAACACAGTTATCAATAGGACCAGCTGAGAAAGAATATCTTCACAAATATCAAGCAGAACATCATAGAAACTGTTGTACACTCTGTGGAAATGCATTGCTATAAGTGAAAAATGATGTTGAATCTGAATTAAAAAATACATTACTGTAACTCTAACTGCAATTATCATGTGGTTGGAGGGGGAAACAAAGCCAAATAAGGATTTACAGTGAATGCTGCCTTGTTTTAATCTAACACTAATGCAATGGTATTTATAAACTCAAGTGGAAGTTGTCAGTTGTTAGGGGTGGAATGGAGTGAAACCAGTTATGGGACTGTATAGAAGAATGTCCATATGAATCTAAACCATAGTGTAGGCAGGCTGAACTTACAATGACTATCACTGCAACTGTCATGTAATTGGAGGTGGGAGTATAGCCAAATACAGGATCATAGTGAAAGCTGTCTTTGTGTACTTATAACTGCAACCATCATGTCATTGGAGAGGGAATGAATTCAATAAGAGGACTGCAGTTAAAGTTGCTCAATGTCAGAATTGAGAAAAAAGTACACAGTGGATTTCATTTTTTCATACCTAAGCAAAAGGAGGAGTTGCACTTTTATCATAATTATCACAACAGAAGTAGCTGCACCTGGTCACTGTCATCCTGTACCTTCAGCAAAGTTACCTTTTTTCTACAACTACAGTTTATGACAACTGTGAAAAACTGAAAGGCTGACAGCCCAGCCAGATAGAATATTGCAAATAATTCTGTGTGATTTGTAAACATTAATATAATCCACAGGCTGGTTTTACAAATGTAAAAGAGAACTATATGTTATGATTAAACTATATGTTGTACTGAGCTTCAAAAATGTAACCACAGTGCACTCTGCTGGAAGAAAGCTGATAAAATAAAGCATTTTATGACTGTTTGAGTTCAAAGCTCAGAGACAGAATGTCTGGATGAAGGACTTCTTTCTATTGTTTTGAGACCAAAGTTAATTGCAAGGTTTTACATGTATAATGTCTTTTATTGCTGGTTTCCTGGCCAGGTGCAAGTTTACTAAGAAAACTAAGAAATGTAAATTTAGAGTTTCTGTTACCCTGGAAAACAGAGAAGTGTCAAGAATTATGTAATCTAAAATGAGTCAGCAGTGATGTACTATCAATTTAAGGGATCGCAGAGAAAAAGAGAGAGCATTCTGGATTTTGTCTGAACCTGAACACATCTACTTAGCAGTACTCTGCCTTTGCTCTGTATGTATGTATGTAAGTTGTTTCTCTTAGAAATAGATAGAAAATAGTAAATTTAGTCCAGCTGTTTTCTATATTTGTCAGACTATTCTACAGTATTATTTTAAGCATTTTCCTGTGATCTCTGAACTCTTGGCTAGCACTGTGTTGAATTGAGGAGATTTGTCTTGTGTTTTTATTATTTATTATTACATATTTTAAACCTTTCAACTGTGGCTGTTTTGTGAAGAGATAATTTAAGCTGTAGAGTACATTGCGTGTAAATAGTGATACTATCCAAGCCATTTAAATAACCCTTGCTGTTCGTCATACTTACTAATTGGATAATAATAATATTGCACAGTAAAATTGGACACCCTTTGGTAAGGGCTTTATTAGTAGCTGATGTTAGTGGTTGGTGGCAGTGATTTCTACCTTATAGCATGGGCAGAGAACGGGGCATAGCTGGAGAACCTGTGCCAGCCTTCCCCAAAAGTGTCTGTGTCTTTGTATATAACTCATATCTCAAAGTTTATGTGTGTCAGCTACTTGGGCAGGGACATGGAGCACTGGTTGGACAGAGAGTGTGCTGGAGGTTTTAGCTTGACCACTAGGCTGAGACCTGTAACCTATAGCTGTGCCAGTGGAGAGTCTTATTGGGAATCTGGAGAGAAAGGGAGAAACCACCCCCATACTGACTGTGATTTCTGTGTGCTCTAAAGGGAAATTGTACTTTACTGTGTGTGTACTTGTTATCCTTCCCAATGTGTATGCCCCTCCCTGGTGCTAATGGTGAGGATTGAGGCTCCCCGATTACTGGGCCAGTGCACAGGCGTCACAGCAACCACAATACAATACACTTTCTTTGTGACTTTGTTATGTTTCTGTTCTTTGAGTACAGTGCAGTATGGGATACAATGTCTCTGCAATGCAGTATGAAAGGTGCAACATGACATTACGTGTAATATGGGATACAGTGTTTCTATAATACAGTATGAAAGGCTTAACATGACACATTACATGCAGTATGGGATACAGTGTCTCTGCAATGCAGTATGAAAGGTGTAACATGACACATTACATGCAGTATGGGATACACTGTCTCTGCAATGCAGTACGAAAGTTGCAACATGACAGATTATGAGACCTTCAGGAAATAAAGATTAAAAACTAAATAGTTATTGTTCTATGACTCTTTCTTTTATATTTATTATTGTTTTAGGATCTCTGGCAGTCAGATGACTGGCATGTTACCACTGCAATCACTCATACAAACAGTTTTCCAAAGAAATTGTTTGTCCACCATGGTATTGGGATCAGCGGGGTTTTACTGTTTATAATTTCACCAGTTCTTTTGGGTTTCTAATACCATGATAGGAATGGACCCCATTCCTAAGTCAAAGTACGATTAAAGTTCATGAAATTAGTATTGTTTCAGTGTTTGATGTTAGCCATAAGTGCTCTTCACAGCACCCGCAATGTGCCTAGTAATTACTTCTTCTGCAACTCATATGGATTTACATGTGTTGGTAAGATATCCAACTGCGATTGTAAATTACTTTTTATAAGACCTGTTGCTCCTACTACTATTGGAACTGTCTGGGTATCCTTTTTTCACATTGTCCTCATTTCTGCTTCCAAATCCTGGTATTTTATGACTTTGTGTCTCTCTGTATGTAAAACACTGTAGTCATTGGGTGTAGCAATTTCAATGATCAATGCTACTTTGGTCTTTTGTTCATGAACTACTACATCTGGTTTTCTCGCATCAATTTTTAATCCCACGTGACATAAACTTCACCCTTTTCTATAATATTTTGAGGCTCATGTTTCCAGTGTTTTTCAACTACTTCAATATTATAATGTTTACACAATCCCCCAATGCAACAGTCTTGCCACACTACTATGCCTTTCAGAATACAATCCTTCTACCATTAGTATATCACAAACAGCAACAAGATAAGTGACCGTTTCCAATTCTGCTTTACAAAACCTATATTTGTCTATTTCTCCCACATGTTCAATGGACTTTGTAAACCAATGTGTACGTAGTCCATTATCCTGGGCCCCCAATATTAACCTTTCACCTTTTGGTTTAAATTTACCTCTCCTTAACCATTCCTGTGTTCAGTCCTGATCAAGATGAGGCTGTTCCAAAACATTTCTGTACTTGCTACTGTATTTATGCATTTTCCACATTTCTGTACAGCTAGCTAGCTAGATACTCATGCGCTAAACATTACTTTGTGTAAATCCCTTCAGGTTAACACTAACTGACATTTCAGTCATGCTACCTCCTTTACAGAGTACAGCTTAGTGCAGTTTTATACCCCAGTTTAAACTCTAGGCATTATAGCACATAGTAATCCTTCAGATTCAAACATTCCATGATATGTGTCTGATGACACCCAGCAACTAATGACATTGATTCGGTCTGGAAGGCCTGCTTAAAGACTTACTATCTATGTTCTCCAAACTTTCTCTAATTGCCCAATAAGGAAAAGTATCATTCAATACAAACTAACAAAAATTACTTGTCAGCAACAGACTGTTTTACTTAGTGTACCTGTGCAAAAGTATCTTTTCCACATTGCCACAAGCAGACAACACCATGCTAGCTACTCTTTTTTAAAACTCATGTCATAAATACTACATATGTTGCTATACTTCTTAACAATCGCATCACTGGCACTTATTCAACTGAAACACAGTTTTACTTTAAAGTTATATACAGGCAAGGAATTAAGGTCAGGCTTTCCTCTCATCATGCCCGGATTACTCCAGACAACATATACAGCTCTAACAAATGTACTGCCACCCTTAAAAAGCTCCTGTTCATACACCTATCCTTTCTGATTCCTTCATCCTCCATTTCGTAGACATAATTCACTCCCCTGAAACATTCCTCAAACAACTTTCAGCTTCATCCTGCTTTGAACTTTACTACATCTTCAGGTTCCCTTCTCACCGTGCCATCCAGAAATCCTTTACCAACCACCCTTCACTTCCCCCATATTCATATTTCAGTTTATAAAAAGGTATCAAACAAACAAAAAGACTGAGAACCAGAATCCAAACCAGACAGAGGTACAGGAACCCACATACCAGTAGTCAGAGACCAGAAACTCAATTGATTGCTCTGTTTTTTACAATAAATTGAGTTTCTGGTCTCTAACTACAGGTCTGTGGGTTCCTGTACCTCCATCTGGTTTATATAATAATGTATCTTAACTATTGTTCATAGTTTTGTGGAAGATTCATATATAGTACAAAATGCCTTTACTAATCTATGTACTCCTACTGTAAACAATTTATTCCCAACCTAGCACTGATTCATCTTTTAACTGTTTTTATATTTTTGATTGAATTACTGGTTTCTTAATGTAATGTGTACTCAACTTTTTATATTACCTTGTATCTTTTTCTTTTACCTGGTTATAAACTTTGGGCTAAGACTGAAAAAATGCACTGCATATAGTGAGCAAAAAAGGTTAAGTAACTTTTTCGGTAAGAAGAACCTAACCATGCAAGGGTAAAATACTAGCCCCAAGATTTGAAATATACCACAGTACCGGTTAGACAATACTGGTTAGATAGCATGTGGCCATGGTGGTGCAGCGGTTAGCATTGTCACCTCACAGCAAGAGGTTCTCCCATTTGATTCTCGACTGGAGCGCCTTCAATGTGGAGTCTGCATGTCTTCCCCACGGTCGAGTGATGTTTAAAGACATGCAAGTAGGTGCGTGCATGAATGGGTGTGCCTTCTTTGAGGGTTGGGTGTCGGGCTGGCAACTCGGCACCATAAAAATCCACTGCCAATCATAGGTTAGACAGCATATGGCCGATGTAGTGTGAAAGTTATATGCTGATTAGGGAGATTACAATCATACAGCATATGCTGATTAGGGAGAGTATAACCATGAAGCAGAGTGCTGCTCCAACTGCAGCCACAACGTATCTGTTGTAGGAAGCTCTATGCAAAGAATACTTCAAAAATCAAGATGAAAAGAGACCAAGACATGGATAACCACAGAGAGCTCTGAGGAGGTAACAAGTGTTTAAATATTTTTCATTTGGTAGTAAGAGGACAGTAGGTTCCCAAATGTGAGCCAATTACTGTGGACAACTCTGACATTCCACACATCTGATACCTGACTTCTGCTTCTCGTCAACATAGGTGATAAATGGTGCCACTGACAAAGCAGAGTGGTGTACACTGGCACGGCCTCAGTTCTGTGGTTTGTTTCATCCAGGTCATCTGCCACCGAATTTACTCTCAACATATGTTTCTGAGTAAAGTAAGGGTACTATTGAGTTTCATCAACATTGTTAGCTCAGCATCTCTTTATTATTAAATTATTAAAGGACAGCGTACAGTCTGTGAATGACAGTGGCTCCAAAAATTAGCCCCTAGGGACTATCACAGTCATGTTGTTTTAAACTAAGATTTGACTCATCAGGTTGGCTACATTAAGCAGGTTCATCTGTAGGTGTACGCCAACCAATGCAGAATCTAAGCTCACCCTTACTTCACCCAAAGTCCAGTCTTAAAAGTGTTTAAAAGAATTATCTCAAAAATTCAGAATTCACTTTAAAGTGAAGTGTTTTCCTAAACTATAATACTAGAGCTATTAACAGCAGAATCCATTGCCTGTGTACATGAATAACAGTCCAGAGCAGTAGAGGATAGTTCACAGTAAGAATCAAAGTGTTTAATTAGGATGATCAAGTATATCTTATACTGAGTAAAGCCAATGGCCTCTAGTCAAAAGGAGGTCATTCCCATTCCTACTTAGGGCAGTCTTTGTATCATAGCAAATGTAAAAGCAGAACGATATGGGTCCATGAATTTATGAGCTGTTAAATGTAAAGCAAGCTACACTTAAGCTACCTTCTAAACAACTTTGCCTGAAAATGGCAAGTTTGAGATAAAGTGGAAATTAGGCGCAATCACTGCCAGCTGGGGTGGAAGTTCTCATTCAGTGGTATTACTGTTATAAATAAGAGGTAAACAGCATGCAAAAAGTTAGTGGTAATCACACATTTTCAGAATTTCCTTACTCTCCACACACCCTTGATATATTTACTTTTACTAATAAGTAAAAGCAGATGACAACATCCTTTCTTCTTTTTTTAACCCCTTTTTGACTACTGACCATCAGCCCCCTGTGACCTATCAGACCAATTCACTCATCACAAAGAAGAGAGCCATCACCAACCCATTGATTCCTCTGTGAGATAAAAGCCTTTTCATGGGGTCATCATTCAGACAGACATTAGGGTTTCCCCTCCTGCCCTCAGGAGCTCCTAACAACCCCATTGTACATCTGGGATGCTACAGCTACCAGTAACTGGAAGAAGGAGCACTTGAGCTTGCCCACAGGACTGTCCTCTAACTTATGTAGTCTACACAGCTGCAGCATGTCCTGCAGGGCCAATTTAGAAATTCCATTGGGTGTGGCCCAAGTGGTGAATGAGGGACCTGCATGCTTGTCACTCCCAAACTCTCACCTCACTCCCTCGATCTCTCATGCCCGCTAATCAAACCTACATTGTCTGGGTTACAGTTAGGGCTGTATACCACTGCACCACAGGAGCTGGGGGCAATCATCCTTTCTGAAGATATAAGAAAAATGTTATTCAGTATTCAGTTTGCTTTATGTCTTGTATTTAAATGTTTTATGGAAAGGACAGTTTGTATGACATTCTGGTAAGCTGTTTTAATCTGCCTCATTCTCTTATCCTACCATCATGTTTTAAAATGCCTATGCAACTAATTTCACAATATCTGTAAATATGATTACTTGTTAAATGCCTACATGCAATTATCCTGGCACTGTTTTCTTCAAGTTTGTACTTAATATGGACCTGGCCCTGCAAACCTGATTATGAAAACTAAACATGCATACATGAATACATACATACACACACACACACACACACACACACACACACACACACACACATACATATGTAAATAAATAAACAAGCATATTGATCAGTGTGCTAAACTGCGGTGGTGGTGCTGCGGTAGCATTGTCGCCTCACAGTAAGATGTTGTCCTGTTTGATTCTCAGCTAGATCGTCTTCTGTGTGGAGACATGCGTGAATGGGCATACCTTCATTGAAGGTTGTGCATCAGGGCCGGCAACTCGGCATGTAAAAATCTACTGCCAATCATTAGGGAACCGGAGTTCTGCTGTGGCGACCCCTAACCGGGAAAAGCCGAAAGATGCAACAACAACAGCATTGATCAATGTGCTAAACTACAACAAACTGGATTTTTTTGTGGAGAAAGAATAAACAATAAAAAAGAGCAGGCCTAATTTTTGTGATGTTCCTGATAATGAGTCTTGATGTAATTAAATAAAAATAATGACAGCAATCAAACTACATCTTATCTATATTACTGCACTGCAGTGATGCAATGTCTAGAATTGCTGTATAATATTTACTGGGTACTTAGGTCAAGCCTGAGGTCATTTTATTATCTGAGATGGAATTTATGTAGTAATATATCAATTTTGCACAGTATTAAGGTTGTGAGCCTCTTTTTATAGTTTTGATTTTGACTCATTGTGCTGTTTCCAGTTGCAAAATCTGTGACTTTTGTCAATTTACAGTACTCCCCCAAATATCCCTGGGCTTACACAGATTAAAAACCAAAAACTTTCTTCTGAAAATGAATATCTGTAAGTTTCTGGAATGGGTTCAATATTTACAGATGTGGTGATGGCCTTTGACTTAGTAGTGTGATCTTTCCTGCTGAACTTCTTTTGTATGCTTTTTGTATCATTGTATGTCACCATTTCCTTGTTGCCTTACCCAAAAAAGACTGCAGTTTGTTAAATTCTCTTCTGCTGTCTCTGTCTTTGTTCAAGGCAACATTCCTCAGGGATCTGCTACTGCCCTTCTTTTCTGTGTTATTTATAGACCCATTAAGTTTCTTACTCTGCCAGCTTTTCTCACCTATCCATGAATGACCTTTTTCTGAGTGCTGCTGATTTCTTTCACTGTATTGGTGACAGTCAGTACTTTATCTCTGTGATGTTAACCTCTGTCACAGTTATAGACAGACAGGAGTAATTAGCAAAGAAAGTATGCATACTGGTGTATGAAAATACATTAATTATCTGACTCAAAGGACTTGAAATGCTTTGTTGAACAGATAATTTCCAAGGCTATTAAAATGATAAAAAAGGATCGATTCTCTATTGCCCGTTTATACACAGCCATTGTTAATGATGTCAACAAATCCAAAATCCAGTTTTATTGATATTTTGTTTCTTTAGTTTTATGAAACACTCCTTTCCCTTAGTGTGCAGTATTAAACCAGTCTTTCTGATTACAAGACTATCAAAGTCTGCTACATAAATGTTATGTCTGTTTCTTATAATCAATACAAAGTCATCTGACCTCATTGTTTGCATTTCCCTCAAATAGTTTGGCACTCTAATCTGTGAATATGATATGCGCGGTATAGTACATTTGAGTTGGCTTGTGCAATGAACAAAAATGATGTACATAAATAATTCATCTTACCATGTGTCCTTTTAGATTAATTCTACACCTTTGTGGCTGACAAAGAAACTATAGAAAAAATACTGCATGTAAGCCTTTGTCATCTCTCCCTCTCTGTTAGTATTACAGGTTCATAGGTAAATACTAGGCTATCAATCTGCAGATTATTACAAGTATGGCCAATAACCAGAGGTCAGAATCAAACCCTATACCTTGAATCTGTGAGGTAAAAACTTGAATCATTATGTCAAACCCTCAGATGTATAGGTGTGACTGACACCTTCATATAAATGAGAAAAGTATTATACTGGAAACAATGTGTCAAGATTATTACATTCTTCAAATGATGTTAAAAATTTCTTTCAGAACAAAGTGATTTTTTTAGGGTCTCAGGCTTCTAGTAATGCCAAGGTGCTAGCACTGGGGGATTTGGTATGCCAAGTTGCAAAATAGGAAAGCAAGAAGAAAATCACTCTTTCTCTGATACAAACAGAGAGGCTTGGAGTAAAGCTACAGATTTCTACCTCCCCTAAAGCTCATAAGTGAATATGGCTGAGAACTGGGGCACCACAACAGTCACATTTTATGCAGGTTTTGAAAAAGCTATCTAAAATAGCAAGTTGCACAATGCCTTGAAAGCTTGCAAAGAATGTCTTTAAGAACTTGAAAAAACCACTATCAGAACAATCAGATGAAGTAACTGACCTGCAGCGAGAAGCAATGCAAATTAAAATCTATGCTGCTTGTATACAGGCTAAGCTAGAGTAGTGGAAATCGAGAATCAGGTACGAACGAAAAAACAGAGGCCAACTGATGTTTGAACAGGCTGAAGTAACATGTAATAAATGAATGACTGAATGAATGTGATATGTAATGAATGAATGAATGAATGAATACATATAAACTGATGACAAACATACAAAATAATTTAAAAAGTCTGTAGGAATGAAGCTCTGTTTTACTGCATATCCAAATGCTTTTAGTGAACATTCTTTCAAAGGGACATTTTGAAATTTTTCAAAAAGATGTTGGCTTCCTGACAGGAATGGATGTACCCAAGTCTCTGTCGAGATTACAAAAGCTGATACAGATAATACTTTTCTTTTCAGCCCACATAATAAGGGATAATTACCTCTTGCTGCTCTGGGTACTGGGATAAAAGTTATCTTATAAAGATGCATGAGGGTTTTGTGAACAGGACTACAGTGTGGAGATGAGAACTAATACAGAATGCTGCCAGTTCTGATGTTTTGCAAGGAGAACAAGCTCTGGCTTAAAATAGCATTCACTGCTTCTTTCAAGTTATGTTTTCTAAAGAGGAGTAAAAGTATTTTAGCTGCCTGGAGATGAAAACATTTGATAAAGGATTTGTCACTAAGTAGAGAGATGATCCAGAGGGCTACAGTGAACATGAGAATAAAGAAATGTGTCACTAAGTAGAGAGATGATCCAGACTCCAGAGGGCTACAGTGAACATGAGAATAAAGAAATTAAGTGCCAAAGAGAAGCAAAGAAAAGAGTACCAGACCCATTTCTAGTGTTTTAAAAATGTACAAAATGAAAAGCCCATAATGAAAGATAAAGCAGAAAGGTCCACAAAGCAACTGTCAGAGTGAGATAAAGAATGGCACTTTTACAGACAGTATATACAATCAGTAATTTTATAGAAATATGAGTAATTGTTGAAATTGTATAGTAGAACTGAACAGGGGTCCACTGTGAAGTAATGAGGGATAGAGTGTTCAAAATGGTGTGGGCATTTGTAATGGTGCCATCAGTAATTTTTGAACAAAGTGGTAACTATAATGAAATTCAAATGAGGTGGGCTGAATGTTTGTAAACACTACCCTAGTAAAATGTGGGCATTAGCTAAGTATTTCTAACACGGAGTGCAGTATCGGTGGAAGGACTATACCATCTGTGACTATACTGCTGTCTTCTTTTTGTACTTTCTTAGATCACACTTATGAGGTGTCATTGCCATAGGCAGCCAGACATATGCTACATGTAAAAGCTCAGCCCATGACTTGGAAAGAAAGTATAAGTGTAATGGTGATGTATTGGGATGTGGCTCTTATTAACAAGTTTCTCATAAGTGTAATGGTGATGTATTGGGATGTGGCTCTTATTAACAAGTTTCTCACACTTTGGCAAAATTGGGGATTTATATCTGTATATATGGTTTTGAGAATTTATAAATAAATGGGGAAAGAGAGTTTGGATATGTTGCTGTTGTTGCATGTTTTTTAATGTAACAATTCTAACTGTATTACATAAAGACAGAAAGGCAAACTGCAACATAAGAAACCCCCAAACAATGGACTCAACCCAGTTCAGTTTTGTCAAGG
The DNA here is from genome assembly GCF_019279795.1 of Protopterus annectens. Taxonomy (NCBI): domain Eukaryota; kingdom Metazoa; phylum Chordata; order Ceratodontiformes; family Protopteridae; genus Protopterus; species Protopterus annectens. The sequence continues at coordinate 670,801,447 of NC_056732.1, forward strand.
GCAGATCATCTGGTGAACGTATTTAAGAAAGTCACTAGAGCCATGGATGAGGGTAAAACAGTACATACTGCCCACCTTGACCTGGCTAAGGCATTTGACACAATGTTCCACTTGGGTATTATAAACAAAATCACAAACCATGGCATAAATCGCTACATCACTAGATAGATAGCCAAATGACTCATGGACAGGATGTATGTTGTTAGAATGGGTGAATTCAGATCTAGCAAAAGGCCAGTTACTAGTGGTGTGCCACAGGGCTCAGTGCTGGGACCATTCCTGTTCAGAATATACTTCTTTGAAGTCAAGGCTAATGACTGCAAGTTGAGGCAGTCATTGAATCCCCCAGTGATGTAGATATCCTTCAGGATGGTGTGAATCAGATAAATGACTGGTGTCAGAGCCATGGCCTAAAACTACAGGCAAAAAATGCATAATCATACCTTTGGGAAGTCAGAACCCTCTGTAAATTACAACATTAACAGCACACCCCTAAAAGTGGACTCAGGGGTGAGAAATCTAGGTACACAGATAGATAGTAGTCTGAAGTTTGACCTCCATGTATCCACAGCAGTGAGGAAACCCTTCTCTGGAAAAAGCTTCCTACTGATGTAAAGCAGACTTTCAAATGCAGCTTGGATCAATGAATGGGAAATTGTAAATTCACTCCTGGGGTGGTACCCAAGTCCATTATGGCCAGGGACAGTCTGTAAAATGCTAAAAAGCATAGGCACAGACTTAATTCATACTCTAGCTCTTGGGGATACAAAATTGGGTAAAATTTGGGTAATAATAGCTAAGCTTTTAAGGGCTCTTAAGTTGTTATCCTAGTAATCTCCTATGAAACTATGTACAAAATTACAGAAAGAAATGCAATTTTTTTTAGTTCAAGAAATGACTGAAAAGAAAAGGGGTTGATTACAGCTGGAAATATGTAGTTTTGTTTTCTGTGCTTCTGAGGCAGGAGCGAAGGTCAAGGTAGGTGGAGTCTATAAAGTAAAGTTGTTACAGTAAAGGTTGTGTCACTGTTATAAGACTAAGGGAAAATGGAAGGAAGTTAACCATTCAGAAGGCAGAAGGGGTCTGGATTCTCAGGTGACACTTCAGATGCTGATTATACAGGACTTGTAGGATCATCTGGACAAACGTGGTAAAAGGAAAATGGAAAGAGACTAACTTATGGAGTAGTGAAAACATTGTGATGAATTCACTATGACCAATGTTTAAACTATTTTCATGGAATGTAAATGGGATGAGCAACCCACTTTAATGGAAAAAATGCCTCTTTAATGGGTAATCTCTGTGGATGGTATGTGTGCTGGCAACTCATCTGACAGAAAAACAATCACTGCCATTGTCAAGAGGTGGCAGAGAATTGTAAGTGGTCTCTAGTTTCATTGAAACAAGAAAGAGAGGGATCACCTTTTTGACTCACAGGGGATTATTATTAGATTTTACAGTAAAAGGAACCGTTAAGGACTCAGAAGGGAGGTATGTGGCAATTAGAGTGGTTTGGCTGGGGAAAATGATAACATCGGCCCCTATATATTTGTCACCAGCCTTAAAGTGGAAAGTGTGAATTCTCTCTCTAAAATACTGGTATTGTGGATTCTGTTATACATTCCCATGTAAAGGATAGCTTTAAACAACAATTACATTCTGATCCTCTTTCTCTGCTGTCACAATACACATCTTGACTGCTCTCTTTTTTAAATCTTTTGCTGTCTCTCTACGGATATCGCACTCTCACTTTTTGTCTTAATTTGTTCCTCCACCAGAAAAGGTAAGTCAGAACAAAATGAATCATCAGGCTTACAGATTCTTACTGATTAGATTCCACCATCAGTTACATTCTGGGCTGGACTAGCAGAAACAATTTCAGAACTCTGCATTATCATGCTTATCTGACTATCTGTGCTCATTTTGTCTGGAGGCCTTATGGGAGTGGTTTTCTTTTTCTATTTTTAGCCTCTCTCTTTCTTTTCAAAAACATAGTCTAAGTTGCTTTGTTTGCTTCTGTCTTGAACTGATTTGCACTGCAGTGTTTTCTAGCAGTTCTTCAATTTCAATACTGATATATCTTACATTTTGAGGTTCTGTTGCTTTGTTTTTTAGCATGCTTTTAATAGCTGACTAAAATACTTTTCATTTTCTAGCACCAAGCAAATTCTGATTCTCTTTGTAGTTATGTCAACTGGCTTTCCTGTTTTGATTATTAATCTTGTGAGTGTCACAAAGAGCTCAAGCTGCTGCAGTACTTCTTATTAAGAGTATCAACTCACCACACTGTATATGTATTATTCCTCCTCCTCCATTTCCCATAGTGCTTTAAAATAGTGAAACTATTTTACTAATATTACATCATGGCTTATGTAAGGAGCTGCAGCAAAACAATTTCTCCATATCCATCTAAAATTTAAATGTGTGAGACTGCTAATTTTTGTCAGCACAGCAGAATAGTATCTCAGTTTTCTGTTTTACTAATGTTAGGCTTACACACCAGGATATTCTTGACAAAAGAAACTGCATTTCCAAAATCTTCATCGCTTGAATCTCCCTTCCTTTGAAAAATACAATATATTTCACTAGCTTGGGTGTAACAGAGCAACAAAGAGCTGACTCACTTATCTTATTTTTAGTTTTATCATAGTCTTTAGGAATGACTTTATCTAAAGCTTTATTCTCAGTTTTCACATTTCTGTTAGCATCACTTTCAGTGTTAACAGTACAGAACTTAGCAATGTGACCCCTGTCATCACATTAGTATTCAATTACTGCATCACTCAATGCATTTGGTATCATGGAATATTTCTTACTCCATTTTTGGCTTTAGAAACAAATGGATCCGTTTTAAACATTGTATTATTTACTAATAAACATTCTACTAATGTTAGAGCTTGTCATAGTTCTTGAAAGAATTGATTAAAACATTTTTATAGAAATTCTCAGGTAGTAGAGACATGTGATGGTATATTCAACGGGCCTCTTCTTCTTCTCCTCCTTCATCACTGTCTTGTTGAAATATTATCCAGATAATGTTAGTTGTGGATCCACTAGTTCTTGATGTGGCCATATACCAGTAGATAAGGTAGTTATCTAAATAATGGTAGATGTCAATCATTTAAGTCCTGAGCTGGCCACATACACATTCTAAACCTATGGTAAATAATCAGTGTTCCTGGGATATTCCAAAAGGCAAGCAATTAAACTGAAATGCTCGGTCTCCTTTATGTGTCTCAGGAATTGGCTGTGATCTTTGTGAAAGGGAATGTGCAAGCAGAGAGCTTTTAAGGACAGGTCAGCAAGAGAGCTTCAGAAAAAAGCAGAGGAGAAAGTACTTAAGAGGGTTATGAATTTGGAAACTCTCTGAAAATTGTTCAGCATGGAAAGACATAGAATAGACCTCCAAGAGCCATCTATCCTTGGAACAAGAAAGGAGAGAAATAAAATCCCTCTCCTTGTTCTTGCAGGAGTAATCTCTCTATGGCTTCTGTCTGAAGTAATTGAGCACTGCTTCTGCTAATGCCTTTTGCTCAGGGAGTAGTGGTGGGCGATGGGAGGAATGCATAGGAATAACAGTAAGACTTCAACTTGTATCCTGCAGTCTGATGAAATGATCTCCCACACCCATTTGTCTGCAATTACTAAAAATCAACTCTCTTGAAGTAGAAAAGCCTCACATGCAGGACTGGAGCTAGAAAGTAAGGTGCAATGGGTAGGAGAAGGAATGAAGGGAAATAGTCATTGCTACCCATTTATTCTTGAAGTAGATCTCCATCCTTTCCCTCCATTTGTGGTCTTTTCCTCACATTCTGCCACCACAGCAAGCCTGAGTCTATTCAAAGATCATTCTGCATGTAAATTGTTCAGAGTCATTATTTAGTATGACAGTTCCTACTATACCTGGGGAAGGACAACTGAAGCACTTGCTTTACAGACTCCATGGCCTTACCCTTCTCTTTATTTATTTATTGATAATATCTTGTCAAGATGACTAGACAGTAAATTCTTATAGAGGAAAGCCTTCATCAATCACCCCTTATCATCTTATGGTAAGTATTTGACCCATGGATGCTTTCCTGTTACTTTGACTATAGCTGTGCTCCTATTTTAAGCATCAGCTGCCTCATATCCACATTTGATTGTATGGTTCTCTCTTCATAGCCTCATCTTGTATGTCTGAAGCCATATCATCAGTCTGCCTGAAGATATCCCCTTGGTAATTTATAATATGGTGCTAAATATTTTGAGTTCCAGTGAAGCAGAAATAAAAATGGGAATTTATACAAAGTTTGAGTCTATGGTACAGTGGAGTAGTACAGTGATTAAGGAGTTAGTATATATAAGTAGCAGGGGTGTCCTGTCAAGCACAGCCCCTAATCAGTGGTGTGGAAAGGGTGTGGCAAATTGGTAACTATTCTCCATGGTATTAGCATGTGGGGAACACAAAATCAAGTAATGTATTATTTATATTTCGTCAAGAAAATTAAAAAACAAAACAAAAGTTTACTTGTTTGCTTAGGTTTGCCTTTGATGGCTTTGCTTTAATTTTTTGCTGGCACCTGCTCTCCAAACCCTTCTATACATAAAAAAATCTGTTTTCATTAAGTTTTATGTAAGGCAGGCACCCAAGAACTTCCCCTCCTCCCCAAAAATGTCTGTCTTCTGAATAATCTTCTGATTATTGGCAAGGCGATGTTCTATCATATCTGGTACAATATATTACTATTCAAGACATTTTGTGAAACTACAGAAGCAGCACTTGTGGGCAGCACAACAGTGGACTAACTTCTTAAAATTCATAATAAAAAGAAATCACCATCTTCTGTTAAGCAACTACTGTATTTTCTTTCTCTGTATAAAACAGAAGTCTCTAAAACAGAAGTCTGTGTATGAGAACTATTAATTACTCTGTGGAGCTTTCCTTCCCCAGACTCCACTAACAAGGTTTTTTGACTCAGTCAGTTTATCTTGGTAAATAAATAAATAAATAAATGAACAAACAAATACATAAAATTACATTCAATTAAATAAATGAAAGAAAATGAATAACAATTACAGTTGGGGGTGCTGATTTTATGCTTAACAGAACTGAATGCACGATTGTTGATTTTAAAAATTCCAACATCTGTGAGTGGAGATAATCTGCTATGTTCTGTAGCTGTGACTTCAAATAAAGGCTTAGTTTCACCTGCAGATTTGGAAAATGAAATTACTGTGAACTGCTACTTACTGCATTCTTATAACTAGCTACATACTAGTCAGAAAAATGGCAATGCTGTACATGTGTACCCCACCGGCTGCACAGTAGCAAGGACTGCCTTAATTCTGTCCACTACACACCTATGACCCAACAGAATTTACCCTCACACCCCTTGCAAATGAAATATACTAACTCTGAGATCACACTACATTGAGAAAAATGGAAGTTTAGGGCTACAGCATGCCCACATCTGTAAGAACCAGCCAGTGGGGTACACTTGTACAGTATCACTAGGAAAAGGGGTGCCATGTGAACTGTTTTTTTTTTTTTTTTTTGACAAAAACTAATTTCAGTTTTCTAAAGAAAGAGAAGATGTATCAAATGTAACTTCTCCATTCCTATTCTTTTAATGTGTCTACATTATATCCTCAGAGGCGTTCCATAGAATGCATTTTCATCGACACTTAAACAGCAATAGCAGGAAACGCCGAATGTTCATATCAGCAATTTCTTTCCCTGGGAAAGAAATCACTTGGCCATCCCTGTTAGTTTGCCATTTTCCCCACTGTAGTATGATCTTGGAGTTGGTATATTTAGATAGGGGTGTGTGTGGAGGGCATAGCCCCCCACTTTGGGTTGTGTATGGGGGTGAAGTCCCCCACTTTGTTGAGTTTTTGTTTTGAACATTCTGCATTTTCTACTTTTGCTATTTACATGTCGATGAAGACGCGTTTGATGGAATGCCTCTTCGAGGATATAATATAGACCCCTTTTAACTAACTATGGAGTTTTCTTACCACTTCTGTTACTACTCTCACTGCTGATTTGGTATCCTAAGATAAAAAGACTATAAGTCATAAATGGAAAGTGTTAATGCTAAATAGTTATTTTTTCTTATAGTGAAGGTTATGAAACTACTTAATTTTTCATTTGTAGCAGGACTGGACTAAACTTTGGTGAAGACAGGGTTAGTGAGAGAGATTAACCGAGAAAGGAAAAAAGTGATGTACTTTCAACTATCCGAGTGATACACCTTTTCTTTATCTTTTCCTTCTATCCTTTTGTCTGTTGGTAGGAGATGTTGGTCTAAGGCAATCTGTTCTTGTTTTTGCAACAAACACAGAGGGCCACCACATATTGCTCATCGGAACAGCAGAAGTAAGTGATAACTTAAAAAGAAATGTGTTTTGTTTGTTTGCTAAGCTACTGTTAACTATTGTTCTGCAAATAATAAAATGCTATTATATTAGCTGCTCAATGGGTAAGAGCCTCTTTTTAGAAGTATAGCTGTTGATATTTATTTTACTCCTTTTTAAGTAAAATCTTACAGACAATTGGTAGCATTTTGGGCACTCTGTTTCTGGTACACTACATGCTACTCATATTGACCACTGCTTCAGTGGCCATAACTATATGGGTTATATCCTGACAAGGATATAATAGCCAGCCAGCTGGGTGGCTTTCACACACCCAAACTGTCAGATAGCTCAAGTTGATCTGACTAAAAGATGAATATGGGTGCAAAGCCCTTTAGAGCTTTACTGCTGCAGAAGAATATGTTCCTCTGAGGTTTTTGAGCATCGATGGTCGGCTTGTGCTTACCTTAGCTGGGCAGATAAGTTCCTTTTGGGGAAAAAGAACTTCTACTTCTTTATTTTTTAATAATGTTTTATTACTTTCCTCTTCAGGAAAGTTATTTTAAAGCTAGGAATGTTGTGTTTCAATGCATGGACACAAGACTGGAACATACTTTTAAGCAGAACATTTGTTGTTTCTGTCAGTTTATAAGTAGTGTTAACTGATAAAATGTTTTCTGTGGAAACATTGCATTTACTTTCCATTGTGGATCTGCCATAGTGTTTGAAAGTGCTTTATACCATGTTTTTCTGTCAAAAGAAGTAACTTCTGTGATAGTTTTACTGGCATTTGTTGCTTGTTTTCCTAGGGATGCAGGACCCATTTTCGGCTTGAGCATGGAACAGATTGCTGATCCCATGGCTTCCAGACACAAGAAAAGAAAAGTTCAACAAACTCCCTTTACCACCACAGCAGGCTGGCAATTTGCCTCAGCTGCAGGTGGATGACTCTGCTGCGGCCATTTGTTGTATCTTAGACCACTCATCTTTTTGGATCTCTCTGGTATACACCTACAGCCAATATGGACCAGGGGTTAGTCATGTCCTCTACAGCTGTTGGGATCCCCAAAGTGAGCAAGGGAGATACACTTTTGTTGGTCTGGGGAGACAGGGAAGGTTTACCTGTTATTTCAGAATGCTGTGCCCATCTGGAGAAGCAATGGCTGCTAGTAGTAACAGGGTTGGCCCGCGTTGTCTTATCAAAAAGAAATGGAAAACCAAGCATGACGATGAATCTGAACAGGAACATGCAAGAACAGATTCAAGATTTTGTCCTCTGATTTCTGATTCAGACTCAGTGAAGAGATCAGTTTCTGATTCTCTCTGTGGGAGTTTCTCTTTCTCTGAGACTATTGCTAGAATATCCCAGTGTTTTCATTGAGAGAACACTGAGGTTTGTCAGTCCCTCAGAAAATGCTAGGAGCTGTTACAGAAAGATTTTCCAGAACCTACACCCACTCCTCCTGTCCTGTCTGCTTTACAGGATGTGTATCTTACTGCTTGCAATTTTTCTGATAGTCAGCCAGTTAATTTCAATCCTACTCTTTCTACTAAGGATGGGAAAATTATTGATATGTTCGGGAAAAAGCAAATACTATTGTAACTTTGAATTTCAGAATTTTAAATTGTCAGGCTCATAAATTAAAGTTTATTCTCACATATTGTGATAGGATAAGGAATGTTTTACCAACATTATCTTCTTGTGAAGAAATATCTGCCTTAAATAACTGAAGTTTCTTCTACTGCACAGGTTCTACTCAGTGCTTACAGTGTGTGTATGACTCCGTTAGGGGTATAAACTCATAGCTAAGGCTAACGCAGCAGCAATCATTCAAACATCTCCTGTTATTATAAGTTCAACCTTTTGAAGCTCCCTGCCCCCCACTATATGTATGCTTCCTTTATAAACAGTTTATGTTATTAAAGCAGTTGCATATAATGACCGTATCTTACATCTATGCAGATTTGGTTCGAAAATGACTATGTTTAGTCTGGGCATTGCTACAGTTATAACATATGTTAAACAAGTAGCAAAGTTACAAGCAGATGATATTTTTCCTGTGACAAATGTCAATATGCAGATTTAAAAAAAGATGTTCACAGCAGACACTAAGGAAACTAAGTATGGCCAACAGCGGGGACAGCTGAACTAGAAATTTGGAACTTTAATTGGTGTGAAGAGAAAGTGAGAACCTAGTAAAAAAAGATGGATTGCTTCAACTAAGGCAACATGCAGCCACATAAACTAATACGACAATCAAATGCCGCAGAGAAGAGATGGAGAAAGCAGAAGCATTAGTTATAGTCTAACCCCTATGACAAATATATACACAATGACTTTTCTAGAAACAAAGGAGTACTACATGACATGCTAATCAATATAGTTTAGCATTAAATCTATAAACTCATACATAACATCCCCTGTTCTAAAAGGTATTATATTTGCAGTGTGCCTTAAGTTACAATGAGCAATATAAATTAATCTTAACACAAGACTATGCATAGCACTGGCTATTTAGCTCCAAATAAGAAAGACTGGAAAAGATATATTTAACACTGCAACCTGAGTATTTAGAATCTTTGATATTTTTGGAATAGTCCATATAACCAGTTTCTTCAACAGTTTACCTTATTTGAGTCATGTAACAGGATTATTTATATTGGATATCTAGTTTTCCTTTGCAACTTTTGTTGCAACACTATAGCTTGATTCAGAAACATAAGAGGAGTTTCTTTCTACTGTTCTGGAATATCATAGTTTTTATTGTCTGTTTTCTTGGCAAAAGTTTTATGTTTGCTTGACATTTCAGTTACCTGTCATGATTATGAGGAATATATAATTTCCATTTGCATGATAACTTAAAAGCATTTCAGTCAGATTATAATGCAAATGCAGCTATTGTAAAACCCAAATAGTGTAAACACATTCTTAAGAGGCTCTTCTATGCCACTAAACAAGAGGTCAATACTTGTGTAGATCATAAAATCGAGTGTACTGCTTTCCTTTTTTTTAGCCATATGTTTGCCAATGTCTCAGGTTGGGGAATACCAGCACCACAGTGGGCAAATCCAAAAGCTCAGTAAAATTAGACAAAAAGGCAGACAGTCACCTATGGTCAATTCCCATGAAAAGGACTTGTATTACAGCAGTGATCCTACAATGACCATCTTTCATTTTTGTTCCTTAGTATAACAACTGCCCCATATCCTTATATTCTTCTGTAGGAGAATGGGCTATACAAAGGGCACTGAATGAGACTTAATAAAGGTGACATACAAAGATAGCCTACTAACTGTATACCAACTTTTTTTGTAGAACCGATTTTTGACTACTTGCATCTGACCCACTCCTCTCCAGTCACATCTTCCTTATTGCAGTCTGTTTTGTAGAATTTGCCAAGTCTGTCCTACCTTGCAATGATGCCAGTGCTGTAAGTTTATTGGGACTTTTTTTTGTGGCACTCCTGAGCAATGAACAATAGTTTCAGTATACAGCCATTGTGGTCATCCTCATGTTCGGGCTACACATTTGCTATAATGGCATGTCCCCATGGTCTGAAGCCAGTGTCAGACATCTGTGCTGCATCTCCTGGACTAATGGCCAATAACTCTTTGTTTCAAAAATTGATCTGTAGTGGTGTTTCTCAATTGCTTTGTTGATGTGTGCACTTTGCATAACTAACCAACACAAAATGTGGAAAAAGGTATCCAATGTGATCCTTATATTGTGTTTCTCAGAACTCTTTAGGGAGATAAAAAGTGTTCCTGTGAAGTATGCTTATAAAGGCTGTACCTATATAACAGGCTTCTAATTTTGAATTCCGTCCAAGACTGCTTCTGCGTTCATCATCAATCTCTATATTCTGCACAATGATCTTGTGTGCATTTATTGTACAATACATGGAAGTGTACATTATTTGCCAAATACTACTAGTTAATATGGTTAATATGGTGTAGCTGGACTCCAGAAGCTTCTACTACATGTCCAACACAGTAACAGTCTTGCCACCTTCAAGTTAAACCTAGATACTTGGATAGGCATCCTCAGATTCTCTCCTGAACAATTTTGTCTTGACGTCCTTGAGGCTAGAGGGAAATTTTGAATAGGGTTTGTGAAATGATCTAGCCTAGTACTTACCTATGAACCTGTGGATTATATCACTTAGATACCAACATGGATTTCTATAATTTCCTCAATATTTCCATGCCCATTTGAAGGGAAAGAAATGTTTTTGCAACAAGGTAGCATTTCTACTGTTCCAGAAATATCATTCTAAATGTTACATACATTCTTTCATCTGGAGTAAGATGATTTAAGTGAACTATTACAGCTTAATAAGTAAGAGCTAGAACCACATCAATATAACAAAATTAAAGGAGTCGAGATGCATTGTACACACACACACACACACACACACACACACACACACACACACACACACACACACACACACACACAAATCTGTGTGGAATAGAAAACAACCCAAGAGACAGCTCATACATAAAAGCTGACACAGAGTGTGTGTGTGTGTGTGTGTGTGTGTGTGTGTGTGTGTGTGTGTGTGTGTGTGTGTGTGTGTGTGTGTGTGTGTGTGTGTGTGTGTGTGTGTGTGAGTGTGTGTGTGTGTGTGTGTGTGTGTGTGTGTGTGTGTGTGTGTGTGTGTGTGTGTGTGTGTGTGTGTGTGTGTGTGCATGTATGAATGTGACAGGTTTAGGGAACAAGTTTCCTTTTGATCGGTGAAGCCATGCCCATGAGTCACAATTTCCATTCCTTAACTGTATATTACAAGGTATCTCATTTATAAGGTAAAGCATTCCTCTACATATTTGTGGAAAAATACTGAAGTCAACATATTTTGTATTCTGTATTTAAAGGGTTAAGCAGAAAAATGTTCACTGCGTGCAAACTGAAATGTTCTGGAAAATGTTGATCACTGAGGAATGCAGGAGTTAATCTTAAACTGCTGATAAGAAAGTTAATGGTGCAAGAATAACTGTGGTACTGGCTGGTAAAAACAAGTAATCAAACTATCAATTTTAATGAAAGTCTTCTGTGCTACGTGTATGTACGTGCAGGAGGGTCTATATAAGGAGAACTTAAAGTACAAGTAGCCAGACTGCTGGCATATTACTATCATGTAGCAGGTCTCCATGCATGTAAAATAAAGCTGTTTTACTTGCTTACAAGAACTTGGTGTGATTCTTCCAGAATATGTTAGAAGAGTAAAATCTTTCGACATAACTGGCGTTAGGCGGCCCCTACCTGCTTAATCGAACAAGAGAGGCTGAAAACCTCCACAGGTGGAGACAGATCAGGCTCTCCTCGAATGAAAGACCTCCAACTGAAACAGGTTGAAATTAGAGGCCAGTCACTCTTTCCAGATTCAATCCGTGAGGTGGCAGCGAAACAGGGCGGAGGAATCACAGAGGTAAGCAAAAAGAAAAGCTATTTTTGTTGTTTCTGATTGGAATTTTTGTCTAAATTTTAAGGGACTAGTCAAGGGAGAAATTTAATTTTCTCAAAGTATAAGGAGTATATGTGAATAGATTCCATATACAAGAGATCTCAGGAACAGGAATAGTTTCTCGTAAGAGAAATGGGAACAGGAACCAGTTGCGCCAAAGGCGACAAAACTGAAGATGAAAAGTTTATGTTTGATTTACACCCAAAGAATGTAAAGTATTTAGATAAATGGAAAAAGAACATGGGTTTAGTGGATGTTTAAATAAGTCAGAATGTCAAAATCTAGTAAGATTACTGCGCAAACAGGCAGGAAATAAGACAAGGAAGCAAAAGAAGGTAGGGATTCCCCAGGCACAGAAATGGCTGGAGGAAGCAAATAAAAGACATAAGGAACAAAATTTGAAAAAAGGGTGTGGTAATTCAAGTGAAAAATGTGTACTTTGTTCAAAAGGAAGATAATGAAACTTCCATAGTCAGTCGTAGTCACCAGAATCCCTCGGCCCCTCCCATCCAGTATCCAGACCCTGCACAGGTTCTTGAGGTGCCCCCTGACCAGGACCCACCGCAATACCAGGCTTGGTGGCCCCCACGCCAAGTATTATATTACAGAGAGAGCCTGCCAACACTCTTGACTTACGAAGTATTAGGAGAGAAGGGCACTGGAAAATTAAGGAGAAGGTAGATCAGGAAGGAGAGGAATACCCACTGATAGAAGTGGCAAATCCTCAAGCAGGCACAGAAGGTGAGGGTCCTACCATATTGGTCTACCGACCGTGGACCCGTGATGATATCCAGCGGTAGAGGGATTCCCCATCCAAAAGTAGATATCGTAAATTCCATTACAGGCGTAGGGGCATGAGAATGAGTTATAGATTAAACGCTGTAGAATTTGAACAAGTAATAAAGGCAAATCCTAGGACCTGATTGGCACCTTATTTGAACTTGGGACCCCTGCTACCAGAGGAAGGGGAGCCTTGCCGTTTAACTCAAGTGTGTAGAACCAGAATAAAGACTCTCCTAGATAAAATAGAAGAACATTGGAAGCCCAAAGCAGATTGGACTTGCATTAATCAATGCGTTCAATCAGATGACGAAACCGTAGACAATTATCTACATCGTCTCACACAATGTTTTGATGCTCATAGTGGGTTGATTAAGGCAGAAAATCAGGCAAATGACTCGCCCTATGAACAGCAACTGAAAAATGCATTCCTAAAGGGCTGCAAGCCATTGGTAACTTTATACAAAAGCATATGATCACACACAGGACAGCGCATCTACAGCCCCTTATGGATTATGCTAGACATGCTGAGAAATACCTGAAGGAAAAAAAAGATAAAAAAGCCCAGACTTTTACAGTTAGTGAAGATGGAACTTTAATGTTAGTTCAAGGTTCCGCAAATCGCGGAAGAGGCCGTGGCAGGGGAAGAGGACGAGGCGGGAGGCATAAGTCATTCTGAGGATTTCGGTAGGCAAAAGAGGGAGTGTTTTAAGTGCGGTAAGAAAGGACATTTCGCCAGAGATTGCAGAGGACCGGAGAAACCGATGGTTGCTTCGGTGGTACCGCATGACTATATGGCGGTCAAAAGATGTAGATGGAGGGTATGAGGAAGAAGAAGAAAGTGAGAATGGGGAAGTAGGTACAAGTGAAGGCGATGGGTGGGGACAGGAAATGGCAGAAAATGAGAAATATCAAATGGTAAATCTAACAGCACTAGCATCAACTATGCAATTGGAATCCCAACCAGTGATCACATTGCAAGTTGAGGGCGAGACATAGAATTTCTTTGTGACTCAGGGGCTTCTCGAGCGTTAGTCAGAAGTACTGCCATATCATCCGATGTTACCTCGGATGAATATGTGCTTGTAAAAGCAGCAAATGGTCGTATTTACAAAGAGCCATTGTCCAAACCTCTGTGGTTTACCGACCCAGAGACGAACCAAACCATACGGTTCCGTAATAATTTCAAAAATCTGCCCAGTACATTTACTAGGAAGAGATTTAATGCAAGTGTTGTATAGCAGCCGTCCCAACCTCCACGGGGATGGTGGCAAGGAGAATAGAACTGAATAGTGCAATGCTATTAGAGGGCAGGAGATCTACATTACTGGTATAGTAATGATTTGATAGAGACAGGCCCCAGAGTGTAGTGACGGCTCTTACAAATTTGGCATTAAGCAAATACGGCATAACAAATCCGAAGGTGTCAGATCCATTACATTGCACAATGTATTACAGAAGATGTGCGGACCTGATTTAGAATAAAGAAATTTCTTAGTTTTAAAGTCACCAAACTAGTATTGCATAGCCTTTTTGGGACACACTAGGTAATTCTGCAGTCACATGTAGCCTTACAAGGGATATGCAGCTGCTGTATAAGAATGAATTAACCACACATATTTCAGTCACGGAGGGTGAAGGAATGTCATGGTACCTCGTGGGTAAGAAAATAACTGAATGGGTAGGATGGACACCAGAACAGTTGGCAGGTAAGGGCATTCAGGTTCAAAACTTAACTGGGTTACACAAGCCAGACCGACCGTGCACCTCAGGGAAGACAAACCGATACAATCCCTGGGACATTATGACTATGTCTCCTTACCCCCATGGAAGAATCTCAATTGCAGATGATTCCAAACTCATTATGGTCGCAGGGTCAGCACGATATCAGACTGATTAGAACGGCAGGACAGGTAAAGATTACACCCAAGTCAGAATTTAGACCTCATAAACGGCAGTATCCCTTGAGCAGAAAGTCAGAGGAGGGCATTTTACCGGTAATCACAGCACTTTTGAAAGCTGGAGTATTAATTCTGTGCACAGACTCACCGTGTAATACGCCCTTATTTCCAGTAAAAAAACCGGATGGGACATGGAGGATGGTACAAGACTTACAGGCAATAAATGCGTGGTACCTCGGGCCCCATAGTCCCGGATCCCTCTATTCTGCTGAAGGATATCCTTCCAACGGATAACTACTTTTCTGTAATTGATATCAGTAATGCCTTTTCTCTATTCCCTTGCAGGAAGATAGTAGATTTTGGTTTGCATTTACGTTTATGGGCAAGCGTTATACCTATACCAGGTTACCGCAGGGATACTGCGAAAGTCCGACCATCTTCTCACAAGAGATGTCCACCAATTTGGCGCACTTCCAACCAGCCCAAGGGTGCCACCTACTGCTGTCGTGGATGATATCCTCCTGGCGCGACTACGGAAGAACTCTGTAAGTCCGAGACTATTCGACTACTACACTTTCTGGCACACGAAGGACATAAGGTAAATAAGTCTAAGTTACAATTTTGTAAATTAGATGTGTGTTACCTGGGTTATACTATCTCTGGGAAGGGCAGGCGATTAGATGACAGCAGAAAGAATGCTATTTTACAAGCCCCATGCCAACTACAAAAAGAAATGATGTCCTTTTTAGGCATTACGAACTTCTGTCGTAGTTGGATTCCCAACTCTGTGAAGAAGTGCACCCGCTATCAGACTTAATTTTTGCAATACCGATGGCGGCAAAGATTTGCTGCACTGGACAGACAAGGCAGTACAGGCATTTACTAGGATCAAGCAACTGATAGCTGGGTCAGCAACATTGGGGTTTCAGATTACAGTAAGACCTTTATACAGACTGTAGATTGCAAGCAGGGATTTATGACATCTGTTTTAATGCAAATGTATGGAGATAAGTTAAGACCATTGGCATTTTACTCTAGCAAATTAGACTCAGTAGCACGAGCATTACCACACTGTGTGCAAGCAGTAATTGCAGCCGCTTTAGCGGTACAAGCGTCTGCCACGTTGGTATTGTTCCATGATCTTACGTTAAAGTCCCGCACTCTGTAGCAGTCATCCTTCTGCAGGACAAGTTAACATTTCTGTCACCTAGCAGACATTTATCTTGTATGACTACGCTGTTATCGCAGCCACACATGACAATTGAGAGATGCACTACCTTAAATCCAGCGACATTGCTACCTGTTGCTGAAGACGGTATTCCGCATGTATGCTTAGATCTCATACATTCTAAAGTTCTACCAAGACCGGATCTTAAAGATCAACCCTTACTACATGCGGACTGGACACTGTTTGTAGATGGGTCAGCACGCAAAACAGAAACAGGCACCACGCAGGTAGGGTATGCAGTTACTACTGCAACTCAGATAATAGAGGCAAGACCACTCCCGGAACTTATCCGCTCAAGCAGCGGAACTGATTGCTGTGACAAGGGCATGTCTCCTTTCAGAGGACAGGAATGTCACTATCTATGGATAGTCAATATGCCTTCTCTACGGTGCATGTGTTTGCTCAGCAATGGAAAAATAGGGGGATGGTTACAACCTCGGGGAAAGACATTATGCACAAAGACCTAATCCTTGAATTACTACAAGCTGTCCAAGGGTTTGGCCATCTGTAAATGCGCTGCTCATACCCGTGCTAAGGACCGGTATCACTTGGTAATGCCCTAGCGGACAAAGCAGCCAAAGAGGCAGCTATGTCCAGTACCTTTCACTTGAAACCACACCTACAGAATTACAACCAACAGATAAATTTGATTTGCAAACCTTACAAGTCATGCAGGAACTTAGCACAGTACAGGAAAAACAACGCTGGACTAGGTATGGTGTTAGGCAGAACAAAGGAATCTATGTGGGACGGATAATAAATATGTTTTGCCTACTAATCTTTTTAGGTATGCAGCACTAGTTGTGCATGGCCCTTCCCATCTGGGCCCTGCAGCTATGGTTAGAATTATCCACCTTACCTTTTGGACCAAGGGTTTCATTGCATATGCAAAACGCTTTTGTCTATCCTGCATAGTATGTGCTAAATACCACGGGGAGGGTCAGAGTTGCTCGGCATCATTTCCAACACCCCTATCCTTTTCATACAATATGTATGGACTTCATCGAATTGACCCGGCACAACTAAAGAAGTTTGTGTTAGTAATAGTAGATGCATTTACTAAGTGGGTTGAGGCTTTTCCGGTGACACATCCGGATGCTCAATCAGTGGCTAAAATTTTGGTCAATCACATCGTCACGCACTTTGGACTTCCTACACGCATCTACTCTGACAACGGCACGCATTTTGTCAATCAGATCATACAGAAACTGTCTACAGTTTTCCAAATTGAATTGAAACACCATTGTGCCTACCACCCACAGTCAGCAGGGTTGGTGGAACGCCATAACGGCATTCTAAAAGGCAAGTTGAGAAAACTCATGGCCGAGACACATCAGTCTTGGATTACCTGTCTACCTCTAGCCCTCCTTTCCATGCGCACAACTCCCACCTCAAAAGGAGTCACCCCATTTGAGTTGTTGTATGGGAGACCTTATTACGTCCCGCAGTGGCAAAACTTGTTGCCTGCGGAATGTGAGGTGAGGAGATAGCTGAGTACATGAGGAAAATGCTGACCAATACTAACAGCTGTTTAACGAATGATTGTTTTCAGGTTCAAGAGGCGACAAGATCACGGAAATCAGACCCGGTGGGTCTGGATCAAAATAATAAAGCAAGAATTGGGCATCCCCAAATGGGAGGGCCCCTACCAGGTGCTAATCGCAACTCCAACAGCAGTTCGGATTAAAGAAAGGTCCTCATGGATCCACCTAACGCACTGCAAAATCATAAAACATTTTAAGTTAAATAAAGACTTGAGTTCCCCTGAGGAACAAACAGACAGCAGCAATCATGAAGGACAATAATGAGAATAAGAGAAAATGGTTCTATTGCAATGTTTTATTGTTTATAACTATTGTGATTGTAATATTTCTGTTTTGGACATTTCTGTCTTTTAATGAAGCTAGCCATTCAAAAGAGACAAACACACCAGCTGGCATCCAAACTTTAATACATATCAAGCGATTAAATATGCATATGCATCCTCAATGAATGTCTCAAATTGTTGGGTATGTACTGCAATACCTACTGTACACAGTGGCTTAATGTTAGGGACAGCCCTCTGGGAATAAATGATACTTGGAATAGTTTGTTGTTTGAAACCACAGAAGTACCACTGAGAGACAAGGTGGCTGCCTCTTCTGGGCCAAAATGGAACAGTGTGTTTTCAAAAGATTGGGAAAGTTAAGGTGGGGCTGAGCCAATGTAATTTGACAATAGTTCATAATTGTACCCTAGAAGGGCAGTGTGAGACCAAGTTTGGAGCTATAAAAAGACATCAATGTAAATGATATTAGTTTTGTTGAAAAATGCTGTATGTATATGGCCTGTTATATAAGGTGCTAAAGCCAAATGGGAGTTATGAATTTGCAACCAATATTACCATCAAAACAAATGATTGTTATTTTATTTGTGGTAGGAAAGCATATAAATGGTTACCATATGGCTGGTCAGGAAGTTGTTTTTTGGGATATCTGATACCAGCTATCAGGCACATAAATGCGTTGCCTCAAGGTAAAATACGAAATGCACGTTCTCTTAATAAACCTATTAATCCCGTTGGTAACATTGATGCATCATGGATTTATCACCATGACTTGGCACACGTCAGCAGCAAAGGACTCTCACATATGGACCTAGGCGATGATGTAATTGCTTGGGCTGGTATTTTGCCAGCATATGGGACAGTAAAATCCATCTGGGAACTGAGAAAACTGTCAAAACTGTTAGAGACTCTGAGTAATGCGACATTTTCAGCGCTAGAATTGGTGACGGACGAACAGTAGTGTTGCAGAACCGTATGGCGCTCGATGGAGTGCTGCTCGTTCATTCCTGATAACGAGCACGCGATTCAGAGCCATCTTGAAATAATTCAACAAGTTTCTGAACTGACTAAACCTGGTCCAAACCCCTTGACTGACTTTTTCCAAAATCTGTTTGGAAACTGGGGTTCTGTGTTGATGAACATTTTAATTGCTGTATGTGTTGGTGCAATCATATTTTTGCTGCTTGGCTGCTGTTGCATACCATGTATCAAAATGATAATATCGAAGGTTATCTCTGCCAATGCTACAAAAGCATATTTCTCTGATTATGAGAAGGTATACAACGTATCTGGGATTGTGTAAAATAAACAGTATACAAAATGTTGTAAGCGGGGAAATGTGGAAAAATACTGAAGTCAACATATTTTGTATTCTGTATTTAAAGGGTTAAGCAGAAAAATGTTCACTGCGTGCAAACTGAAATGTTCTGGAAAATGTTGATCACTGAGGAATGCAGGAGTTAATCTTAAACTGCTGATAAGAAAGTTAATGGTGCAAGAATAACTGTGGTACTGGCTGGTAAAAACAAGTAATCAAACTATCAATTTTAATGAAAGTCTTCTGTGCTACGTGTATGTACGTGCAGGAGGGTCTATATAAGGAGAACTTAAAGTACAAGTAGCCAGACTGCTGGCATATTACTATCATGTAGCAGGTCTCCATGCATGTAAAATAAAGCTGTTTTACTTGCTTACAAGAACTTGGTGTGATTCTTCCAGAATATGTTAGAAGAGTAAAATCTTTCGACAATATTCCATTTGCCAGCTTTTTTTTTCTCTTTTTAATTTAGATTACTATTTACCATTCACATGGGATTTGGTAGTTGCACAAGCTTTGAATACAGGGTTTATGTAAGTTGCACAGGTTTCTAAGAATGACATTTTCATGGCTGGGTTTCTACTGTTGGTCTGAGGGAAGTTTTAATCCTGTTTTATGTTTTAGGCACTCTTGTAAGTTTTGGTAGTGCAGTGAGGATTATATCTGTTATGGTTGTAATTTAGTTATTTGCTTTGCCAGTAATTCCACTTTCTTAGGGGCTGGTTATAGTTTCATTTTCTGTAAAATTTATTTATGAAGTTTGATTAATATGAGGAAAGTTTTCTTTTTCTAGCATTTGCTTGAGTATTTAGTGACTAGTGCATGATGTTTTGCCTTATTTTCTTTTCTGTATGTTTTTTGTGACTGTTGCTTAATTAATATTATCTATGTGGGCAGAACAGTTACAGATTAAACATATCAATAATTTGCGGCAAATATAGAGGATTATGAATGGACCTCCATTTGCAATCGGATTATTATGTGTTCCAGATATGGATGTCAAGAAATTCACCTTGCTCTTGAGACGAACCTTGGCATCCATCTTGAGAACACATAATATTCAGTTAAGACTGGAGGTCAG
The DNA here is from genome assembly GCF_019279795.1 of Protopterus annectens. NCBI lineage: Eukaryota > Metazoa > Chordata > Ceratodontiformes > Protopteridae > Protopterus > Protopterus annectens. The sequence continues at coordinate 670,821,384 of NC_056732.1, forward strand.
ATCATAATTCTTTGAAGTGCAGGAAAGTTTACCTGCTCCATGTATCACTAGTTATTGGAAAAAGAAAACCAACAACAACAAATATGAAGTGCTGTGCCAGCTGTGAAAGATGGTAAAGTAGTTGTGATGCACTATCAATCAGACAACAGGAGATGTCCTTATGTTTCTTCCTATGTAAGGGAAGCAGCTGTTTTTTTTAAATTTTAGTGGCTGTAATTTTGTAGACAGCAGAATTGAAACTCAAATGAAGTCATTCTGCTGCTGTTGTTTACTGGCTGACACTATTAGCTTTTACTGCCTAGCACAGGCATAATCTTAACAGCATACAGGGATGCTTAAGAATTGTTAAACACCCTTTTAAGCATTGCTAAGATTGGGTCTTGCTCTAGAGTAGTGCTGAACCGGGTGTCTTTTAATTGCTACAGCAGTGTAATGTAAACACATTCATCACAACACTTATCTGCATCCATTGTTAGAGCAAATGTACATATAAATGCCAATATTTTAAGAGCCATTGCTGTCCTTCTTGAAATAGTGGAAGTTAATTTACAAATGGGGGGGGGGTGCATACTAAGTATGAGCTTGTAGTGCCTTGGAATATTCCCTCTTCCCTGAAGTACCAGATATCTTAGAGACACAAGACATAGTGTCAGGCAGTGCAGAAGTGGCAAAACCCCTTTGTAACAAATGCTTTAAGGGTATAACAGTAACTGTCATGATTCACTGTTTTTGTTTGTATTGCAATTTATACTTTAAAAAATAGAGGCATGCAATATTGAGGGGGTATTAGTTATGATGCATGACACATGTTATGAGGTAATATTATGGAACAAGCTTCATAATGAGGGGAGACTCAGGCTGAGCTTCCTAGTCCTACAGTACAAGACATTTTATGTCTCATATGATCAATGGAGGTTACTAGACTATTGGCCCTGAGGCCTTATAAGCCTAGCCAAGAGTTTAGCCTATGTTTAGACAAATCAGCACCTGATGCCCTTGTCCAGCAGGGACATGGGTGGAATCCAAGGGGTATATTTTCTGTATCCCATCCAGTTATCCAGGTTGTGCTTAAAAAGGGGTAAAGAGGTACTCTGCTTTATGTGGAGAGGGAGTATATTCCACAGATGGGGGAGTCTCTGGGATACAAATCTGTCCCGCCAAAAAGTCTTGTTGATGTCACAGACCAGGTTGAGGCTATGCGTGAGGGTCACTCAAGTGGAGCTTGACTTGCGGATATCCAGCAGTCTCATCAAGGTGGGGTTTGGGATTGCCTTGTATGCCAAACAGAGGAGTCTGTACGAAACTGAGTACAGGAATACGGCTTTTAGCCTATCTGCGTATGGTAGATGTTTGAGGCCCTGGATTCTCCTGGTGAGGAACCTCTGTGGTCTCTCCAGCTGCTGCATGTGCTTTGTGAAGTACATGCCGAAAGGGGCATTGTACTCAATAATGGGCCTTATAAGGGAAGAATACAGGGATGTTATGACCTCCCTGTCCCTGGATGAGATAGCCTTACTTATGAGATGGGCTATGTAGAAGGATTTTCGAACAACAAAAGCAACATGGTGGTCAAAAGTCAGGTTGCTATCAACCTGGGTGTCTAAATTCCTCACGACTGATTGCGTGCTTAGGACATTGTTATTAATATGATAATTTGTGGGGATGTCACTCTCCCCAAAGGGGATGACGATGCATTTTTTGGTATTCAGCTTGAGGCCATGTTTCTGGCACCAGTCATTTGTCTGAGTGAGACCCTCTTGGAGAATGTCCACATCACTAGGCGACTTGATGACAGCACCCAGCTTGCAGTCATCTGCAAACTTGGTCAGCCATAGCCCACTGGCTTTGGCCTGCACCTCAGAAAAGTATATCCCAAATAACAGAGGCCCCAAGACCGAACCCTGGGGTATGCTGCTTGTTACAGGTCTACTACATGAGGTGGCTTCCCCTATTTTGACTAGGTGGGTTCTATCAGTGAGCCAGTTTGCTACCCATCTTGTAACATATGGATTGATGCCTAGTTGAGAAAGTTAATTTATTATGTCCGAGTGGGGAATAGTGTCAAAGGCTTTGGCCAGGTCAAGGTGGCTGGTGTGCACCATCTTCCCCTCATCTATGGCTTTCTCAAGTGGTGACTGTCTCAAAGAAGTCGACCAAATTTAGCAGATATGACCTCCTTTTGTTGAAGCCAAACTGTATGGGATCAAGTGTTTGTAGGTTGCCAATGTTCTTGTTAATGAGGTCCATGCTAATCCATTCCATGGCCTTGCAGATCAGGCTAGTTACGCTGATGGGTCTATAATTTCCCATATTGGTGGATGCTCCACCTTTGTGTAAAAGGAACTTTGTGTAGGGTGGCGCAGTGGTGCAGTGGTTAACATTGTCGCCTCACAGCAAGAGGTTCTCCGGTACGATTCTCAGCTGGGGTGCCTTCTGTGTGGAGTTTGCATGTTCTCCCTGTGTTCGTGTGGGTTTCCTCCGGGTACTCTAGTTTCCTCCCACATTCCAAAGACATGCATCTGGAGCGTTTCTCCCAGGGTCTCTGCTGAAAACAGGCTCTATGGAACCTAGTCGGAATTTCCCGGTCAACAATTGATAAATAAATAAATAAAATAAAAAGGACAACAGTGGCTGTCCTCCACTCAGCTGGGATGAAGCCAGTACTCAGGCTTTGATTGAATAGGATGCCTAATGGTGCTGCAAGTTCCTGCCTGAGTTCACGTAGGGTGCAGCCTAGGATATTATCGGGTCCCATGGAGACTGTATTTTTTTGCCTTTGAGAGAGCAGTGATGACCTGTTCCCTAGATATAAGGGGAAGGGGGCAGGTACTGGGGATGTCCTATTTTACTGATGTGGGACAGAGGGGTAATGTTTTCACTGAATCTGTCAGGTGGCATGTTTGCTATATCTACGACATTTGTATATGTGGTGCTTCTTGACCACCAGTTCTGAATATATCTGGGTGTTTTCTTTGAGGTTGAGGACATATGTGAAGAAGGTCTTATGATTGTCTCTAGTAGATGTGGCCAATTTAGACTCGAAGTTTGTTTTGGAGGATTTCACTAGTGCTCTTATTTGCTTGTTTAGGCTAAGGAGACATTGCTTCCAATTGGGCACCTGCTCCTTCTTGGTCTTTGACAGCAATTTTTTCTTTTTGTTGTAGAGTTTATTTATTGCAGATGTCCACCAGACAGGTTTACTCTTCCTTACGGAGGATGACTTAGTCCTGTCAGGTATTCCAGATACCATGCATCTATATAAATGCTAATATAGTGCTTTGGTTTAGTTTTGGATATTGATGCCAGTTTCTACAGACGGGGAGGGGGCTGTGAAGCTGTTTACACCATCTCTCATGAGGCTGTAATCAGCTTTGGAGAAGTTTTTACATGTGATCCTAGCTAGAGAGGGGTTGGGGGAGATGGTGACTTAGAAAGTGACTGCTTTTATGGTCGGATCTTACCAGGCAGGATGATACTATAGGGATGCTGCAGTGGTTACTAACGTTGGTTAATATCAAGCCCAAGATATTATCACCTCTTGTGGGGTATCGACTAGCTGTTCCAAGGCATTTGCATTGACAAAATCAAGGAATCTCTGGGCATTTGTGTTCTGGCATGAGTAGTTCTTCCAATCTATGTTTGGGAAGTTAAAGTCACACAGGATAAGGGTAAAGGGTTGAATCTTGATAGATTCGAACAGGTCCAAATAGGCAGCTTGGGCATCTTGAGTCAAATTTGGGGGCCTGTAGCTAGCTATGATTTGAATAGGGGTCTTGTCAATGGTTAACTACACCTGGAGTGTCTCCTGTACATCATACTGCTTGACCAGCCTGGAGGTGTGTATGTCTTTAATGTATATTGAAACTCCAACTCCTTTGGCTTTAGTGCCCACAGTTTGGGGACTGAATATATGATAGGATGAGTAACCAGGTAAGGCTGGGGTGCTCTCTGCAGGTTTATGTGACTGCACAGATGTCAGCATTTTTCATGGTTAGAAATGCTTGCAATGAGTATAGTTTCATGTTTAGACTCCTAGCATTTAATTTGTGTTTTGTTGACATTTTTTATGTTGGTAGTTTTAACCTCATCAGTTTTCCTAAAAAAGCCACTTTAGGGGAGGCAAGAGCCTTTGCCAGAAGCCTGAAGCCCAGGTGAGATAGATGCAGGCCATCTCTGGGAAAGCATTGTAGTCTGTCAATCATATCTTCTCTGGCTGTCAGATACAGGAGAACCCTGGAATGACACCAGAAACTAAGAAAATTGTTAAAGTCAATAATTTTCTGTTTGTATTGAGGCATCATTCTGGGTTAAGGCAGAATGCTGCTTAAGGCTAGGGAAGTACCTGCCTGGGACAGATAATCAGCAAACTCAATCATGTCTCTCTTTATATAGTCCAGAGAGGTACATCTCGAGTCATTCACGCAAGCATGGACTAAGACAGAGTGATAACAGTACCTGTTTTTGAGAGACTTGAGTGCATATGTGATATAGCAGATTCTGGCACCTGACAGACAACTTACAGTGACTTTCTCCTTATCTAGCCTGATGAGAGGCACATCTGTGTGTCTCACAATGGAGTCTCCTATGACTAACATGTTGGGTTTATGGTGAAGCCTTAGTAGCTGTGAGACACAGGTGTGTGGACTATGCATGGTATGTGGTGTGGAGGGCTGTGGAGATTGCATGTGTTTTTGCCTCGGAGGTCTCCTTTGTTTGGGTATGTTTATGTGCAGGACCTCCACATATGTAGGTATGTGTTGTGTAGCTGTGGGTGGTGTCTGTGGTGTAGTGATTGTGTTGACAACCTTTTCCATGCCAGATATACTGGCTTGAGGAGAGAGCTTGGACTCTGGATTCCTAATTTAATTGCATCTGTCACAAGTTGTGTTTCTAGGTGGCAGAAGTAGATGGTTCTTTGTATACATGAGGCAGTTGCTACACTGTCTCAGGATGCCCATATCAACCAGACTGGCAGAACTAACTGTAGGAAATTGTTCATCCATATTTCTAAGAATCTGAGGGAGAAAGACCAGGGAGAGCTAAGGGGTGGGCCTAAAGCCCAAGTGCTTAAACCAAAACAAACAGCTTAGACTAACACTTAAGAATAATTTAAACAGGCTATAAACAAGCAATAATAAATGCAACAGAAAAGATGCAGTTGAACACTTTAGAGAACAGGAAGCAAGTAGCGGGAAAAAGCAAAGCAAGATGAAGTAACAGACTAGTAGGAAGAAACACAAATTAGAAAAATATAAGCAGCTGAATAAACCAGAACCCATTGTATCCTTTCTATACAGTTATTTGGCTTTATTTTATTTTTCCTGAGCTTCCTTTTCCCATTTACCTTTCTACCTACTACCTAACCTGCCTTTTGGCTGATTGTTTTTTTTTTTTTGGTAAAAACGCCAGTTCCTGCGTGTTGGTTTCACACTACTGGGAATCCCTCCCCCACCTGTACACGTCATACCTGAGTATACTTAGGGTAGTACAATCCATGCCACCATTTTCAAATCTCAATGTCCACTCAACAAGGGCAACAAGTGGTCTGTTGAAGTGTGCATGCAAGTAAGACTATTTACAATGTATGAATGTTTAGATAAATAACATGCCTAGCCTGTAAAAAGTACCAAGTTGTATCATATTAATCGGGTAGCACTGTTCCTGAATGTTATGCTGCTGTAGATAAGTCGCTAGTTGTTATTGAGAACACCATATATTAATGCATATTCTGGCTGTAAAGTGGAGACCTGGATTTCTGAAAATTTATTTAAAACACTATTCTATTGAAGCCTTTACGTTTGCTGTAACCTGAACTGCATAGGTTTACTGAAAAGGCTACTTGTTAATACTTGTTATACTGCAACTGCATAATTTGTGTGTTTTAGTAGCGAGCATTGAGTACAGCAAGAGAGTTAACAGAGGCTATTGTATGCTTGTTTGTTGTTAGTAGTAGCTCTAATGCAAGCACAATTTCAACTGCCTATTGTTAGGTCTTAATGTGTGTGTGTGTGTGTGTGTGTGTGTGTGTGTGTGTGTGTGTGTGTGTGTGTGTGTGTGTGTGTGTGTGTGTGTGTGTGTGTGTGATATTTGCAATGTATATTTCTAAATAGCTGTTGTGTAACCACATTACTTTCAATTAGAAACCTGCTTTCTACATTTCTGAAGCTCCTTCTTTAACCTTCCCTCTACTCTACCCCACTCTACCTTCCCTCACATAACCTACCTCACCCACTCTCTTGAATGCTCCTCTATCCATTACTCTCCCACTAATTTTCTGCTTTGTTTTTTTTCTCTTCCACTTCCAGTTACCATCACTGTGAATGGCACAGACTATACATCAAACCAGACTCCCAATAAGGAGTCTTCCCTACTTTCAACTAAAAAGAAACATGGCAAAGTGCCTAACCCAGCAACAGTGTGTGTTTATTTTTATCTAACTTGCAAATATATTAAAAAAACTTAGCGATTAACTGTTCTAGTGTACATACGCTCTTAATAGCGTGTACACCACCCAGTCGCCAGAACCCTCTACAACTCCCCCTTAAACTCGAATCATACCTGGCCCTAATCTGCCCTTAGTTCACTCCCAAGTACAGGACTCAAGCTGTTCTTCCAATTGGTCCTGGCAAGTAATATCCCAAGGGCTAACAACAAAGTTTAACAACATATTAAAATAGTTAAGCATTTGTGTAAAGTAGTAGATTTTAATTTATAAACTACAACTAGCTGATTTTGTAATTGGAATAATACAGGATGAGCCTATTTCACCACAGTTACCTACCTACCTTTTGGCTGATCTTTTTTTTATTTTTGTAAAAATGCCAATTCCTGAGTGATGGTTTCAACCCAATTTTTGTAAAAATGCCAATTCCCAAGTGGTGGTTTCAACCTGTTCCATTCGCCCTCGCTACACTTGGGCTCACTCTGCTCCCCTACCCTACCCCCAATTCCCACCCACCCCAGTACACGTACATTTATTTTTAACCACAGCCACACCTACAACACTCCAACCAATCTCACATAGTCTCTACACCTCTCCCGTCTATTAGCTACTCCCACTATCTATACCTAATTCACAACACTACTTAGCACACTACTGTACTCTGCACTATGCTGCCTCCTAAACACACACTACTCTTCCTCACTTTAAACTCTCCTGTACTCCTACTATACATCCTATCCTCATATGAGCCCACTCTCATACACATATTTCCACCATCACACCAAACCTCAACTGCACCAACATTACTATACAGTCACCACTGGACTATTACGCCAGCTCTCTTTCACACAACTAATACTGAATATCACACATACAAACTCCTTCCACAACTAACACAATCCACCACCTTTCTTAGTCTCTCTCTAAAATACTTAATAAATTCACCAAGCTGCTTCACCACATACACAAACAATTAATACTAGCAGGAGACATCCACCCAAACCCAGGCCCCACAAATTAAATTATGACACAACCCAACCCCCCAAAAACAACCTTACTCTAACTGACCATAGGAAAAATATAATCTCTCCTCCTCCTCAACATTAATGTGTGTAGTATAGCTAACAAAACCCACAACGTACATGCTCTACTATCCCACTACTCCCCAGATATAGTTATTTTAACATAAACATGGCTAAAACCACACATCAGCAACAATGAAATCAGCCCCCCAGGTTACAATATCCTAAGAATAGACAGAATAGACAAAAAGGAGGTGGTGTAGCCATCCTATATAAAGACCACCTAATAGTAGAACTCCTCCATGCCCTTCCCCCAGACCTAGTAAATACTGAACTAATTATAGCCAAACTAACCATCAACTCCAAAAAAAACACCTTAACATAATAGGTGGATACAGCTCATCAGGTAATGACATTCCCACTCTGGAAAACCTATTACAATGGTTACTATATCTGTCCCTCAGGAAACTATTTTAAGGAGAGACTTCAACATAGACTGGTTTCTGTGTTCCTCCCCAAACCCCACTATGCACATCAACCTTTGCAGCTATACCCAAATGATCTCAACCTACTAGGACAGATAAAACCACTAAACATGAATCCATACTAGACTGGATACTAGTTAACTCTCCCCACCTATCAACCCACTCAGGTAGCTTCCCTGATAATCTGTTCAACCACTGCCCAACATTTCTCTTAAGAAATTGAAACCAAGTATCTCATCCAACCACTTTCCACATAATCAGAAGCAAAATACAATTTAACCCAGATAAGTTCATCTCTGATCTGGAAAACTGTAACTGGGAACATCTCAAACAACTGCCATTAGATGAGGCAGTACTATCCTTCAAAAGCACCTTCCTCGAAATTCTTAATACCCACACTCCAACTAGTAATATCCATGTAAAATCCAACTACGCACCCTGGTTTAACCAAAGGTACTAGAGTAGTACTCAAAGACAGGGACAAGGCTTGGTTGCAGTTCCATAAGATCAAAACCAGCAGCAATAAACACCTCTTCCTGGAACCTAGAAATAACATTAAGAAACTAATTAAAGCCGATAAAACTAACTACTATCATAACATTCAAATTAAACACCAGAATAACCCAAAAAATTCTGGCCAGCTGTAAATAACCTGCTACAACCAGGTAAAAATACCACACCTATACCTAATACATCTGACAGCTGTGAAAGCATTGCCAGCCAGTTCAACAACTACTTTACAGAATCCATTCAATCCCTGGCAAACAACCTAAATAACTCTAGAACTACCACCCCAGTAGCAAACACCAATACCTGCCCACAAAAATAACAATAACCTCTTCAAAATAAAATCAGTCCCTACCCACCATATCAAAAAGTTACTAAGAAAACTAAAACCAACTACCTTAGCTGCTGATAAACTCCCTGCAGATTATCTAAAACTAGAATCAGAGGCAATCTGCTACCAATAACCACACTTATCAATAGATCCATCACTGAGTCATATGTTCCCACAGTCTGGAAAATATCACACATCATACCTCTGCACAAGGGAGATAGCTCCTGTGAACTAACTAATTATTGCCCTATTGCCATCCTCTCCCCTCTGTTGAAAATCCTGGAAAGAGTCATTCACTCACAAGTTATGGATTATCTATTATCACACAACCTCCTGTCACACACCCAACATGACTTTTGCCCTGCCATAGCACATCAACAGCCCTTCTGTCTTTCACAAATACTATTAATCACCTCAGAAACAAGTCTCAGATCATATCAGCAATATTCCTGGACCTGAGCATTTGACATGGTCAGTCACCCCAAACTCATAAATGTCCACAAATGTTGATTTGTGGATAGATGTGGGAAATAAAAGACTGGTCTCAAGGATATATAGGAAACCAACTTTTTCAAATTCATATTTGGATTACTTTAGTTGGCATCCTTTTCATCAAAAATAGATCTATAGTCAAAGGGCAATTAGTCCGAGCAGCTAAGATGGTGACATATAAGGACGGATTTTTGGATGAGGTTGATTATATTTTGGATATGTTTAAAAGGAGAGGGTATCCAACTGAATTGTTATGTAACATAAACAGTGAAGTGACATATAAAAGGCAAGATTGTACTTTTTGACCCATATTGGACCCACAGATTTGTAATGAAATGGTACCAATGGAAAATGGGGTTAAGGAGAATAGAAGTCTTAGCTTTATTTTGACTTATAATAAGGATTGTTCTAGGTTATGTAATACTAAGAAGAAAAATTGGAATTTGTTGCGCATGGATAAGAATGTAATAGAGAAACTAGGAGAAGAACCAACATTTGTTTTTAGAGAGACCAGTCTTTTAAGGATATTTTGGAGTATAGTGATTTGAGTTGTTATGATAGGAGTAGTTCTATGAATAGGAAGAAGGGGAATTATAATAACTACAGGAGGAAAAGATTAGCCTGGACAGTAACAATATATTTATAAATGGGCATTATAATTGTCAATCTAAAAATGTAGTTTACTTAGCAAAGTGTTTAAATTATCCAGCATTTTATATCGGAAAAACTTCTAGATGTTTTAGGTAAAGAATATATAAGCATTTACAGGATATCAAAAAAAGTAAATTAACAAATACTTTATATAGACATGTAAGTTCATATAAGGATCATAGTTTCAAGTTTCTGTCAATACAGCAGGTTGTCAGTAATATACAGGGCAGGACTGTACCCGAACATTTGGACACGTGAATTCAATTGTCAGCTATGTTTGAATGCCACTATATACCCAAGAAAAAACGAAAATGTGAGCATTAGTTGTATATTAAAATTGAAAGATTTATCTGGTGTATAATATACCTACTAAGGTTATGTGTATAAAAAATATGTATGAAAATAGTTATGAACACTTTTTTTATTCCATAGATATTTTTGCACACAAAATGTATAATTTTTAACTATATTATTATAATAATTTTAAGTAAATGTTTTTATGCAAGTGCTGCTTAAGTAAGATAGGTAGTCAATGGGTGTGGTAAAGTGACTGTCAACTAAGAAGTTTTATTGGTTAACTGATTTTTAATGTTCAGTATTTAAGATGTAAGATGTTATAGTGTGTTAGTTCTGAAGAAGTCCCTAATAGTATCTGGGACAAAAGTGCTTAACTTGCTGAAATAAAGTCTTGAAATGTTTATCTGTTGGCTGGCCGACTTTATTATTTCTTGGTTTTATAATTTCTATTTGATCTGTAATTTTTCTTGTCCTATGTCATAGTGTCATAGGTAAGTACTAGGCAAGTTGCCCTTCCAAACTAGTTTAACCCTAGCCAATTTCCCATTCAGTACTAGATTGGTCTTACCCATCTGAAGGTCAATAGTTATATATTACCCAGAGTGAGAATAACTGGAATCATGCCACAGATAACTTGAAGAGATCCATGCATGTGATAAAGCATTAAGGAGGTGTCTCTATCCATTAATAGTACAGGGGGCAGTCCTGGGGTATATTTTTATTCCCCGTCCATAGATCGCAGTTGAGTTTGAATATGGACAGGGATGAGCAATGTTTTACATTGCTGGGTGAGTCTGTTCCAGAGCAGCAGTATCTTCTGCAAGATATACCTGTCACTCCATCTCTGCTGATGTTGCACAAAAGGCTGAGATCTGAAAACTGTCTAAGATATTGCATCTGAATGTGAAATTCGATACTTAAGTTAGGTTTCACAATTCATGATCTTTGTTAATAATTAAGTCTTCAGTAAATGCACATCTTGTGAAAGGCACATACTTTCTTTTCTATTTCTCAGGTGACACAACTTGAGTTTTTTTTTGAATATATGTTTAATGCTATTAACATCAAATATTCTTAGTAACTATATTTTGAGCTCTAATCAAAATACAAAAAAAAAAACAAGGAAAAAAATTATATTCACAGAAATACATTTTGGAGGGAGGACTTGTGTTGGACAGAACATCAACAGCATCATCCATTACAGATTTAGTCTCAGTTTTCTTTAAAGAAAACAGCATGAATAGGTGAGATACTCATCACTACAGATAACCAGCAGTTGCATTTGGCTCCTCATTTGGGTGCCTTATAGATTCTACTAATGCAGACGGTAGCTGTGAGTTCCAGTTTAGCTTCTGGTACTGAATTAACAATAAAGATAAGCAATTCCACACTAGTATGAGTGTAGCCAGGCATAATAAATAGTTGTTGTCATTATTTTAACTAAATTATCTTTCTGAGTGTAGTAAATTGCTTCTTGGTATTTGTGATTCTTTAGTTAATTTTACACACATTAGTCAGTAACACTTCATAATTAGAAAAGCAAGCTTATCTATGCATCGGGTGGGCATAATGTCTACTATCCTTTTATTGAAATTACATGTTCTCTGTCAGTTGGGGGACCTGTTCCTCATCTTTTAGATCTATGAATGAGGAGCGCACCTTACAGTAATTAAATAGGTGAGAGCCAAGTTTCTAATGTGCTAATGATATACAAGTTCTTTCTGTGGACCCTATATTCTAAATCAGTCAGTTTGGTGGTTAATTCCTTCTGGTGGCTACCATCGTTTAACAATCACACTGAAAATGTATGTCTCACATTTTCTGTGATAACAGGAATTTATTTTATCTTAATATTTATCTGCTCTAAACAGTCATATTTTACTAATAAATCTTTCTGCATTAAAGCTTATGCTTATCAAATTTCACTGGTCCATTTTATAAGGGAACAGATAATGATTGCCATAGCTGCTGGCTAGAATTCTGTATTAGCTTGCCTTCTACAATTTCCTCAGCTGTTGAATGAGTTTGTCAGCATATAAAGGTACACCTGCTGTGTCTTTAACTTTATTACACACATTGTCTCTCTCATTAGTAGAAAAGCAAGACTATATAAAAATACTTGTCATAGGATCATGACAAGTATTTTTATATATTCTGACTTTTCTACTAATGAGAAAGACAATGTGTGTAATAATACTTGTCATAGGATCATACCCACGGTGGTGGTGCTGCGGTAGCATTGTCGCCTTACAGTAAGACGCTGTCCGGTTCGATTCTCAGCTAGAGCGTCTTCTGCATGGAGACATCCGTGAATGGGTGCACCTTCATTGATGGTTGTGTATCAGGCCTGGCAAGCCGGTATGTAAAAATCAACTGCCAATCATTAGCAGACCGGAGTTCTGCTGTGGTGACTCCTAACCGGGAAAAGCCGAAAGACACAACACAACACTTGTCATAGGATCATAAGGGTTACTAGACTAATGGCCCCGGGGCACTTATAAGCCTAGCTAAGTTCAATCCATGTTCCCAAGGGTGTCTGTTTCAAGCAGACACTAAAATCAGCACCTACTGCCTCTGTCCAAGAGAGACACAGGTGGAACCCCTGGGGTGAATTTCTGGTTATTCATTCAGATCGTCGAAACTGATCTTAAATAGGGCCAATGAGAGGCTTTGTTTAACATGAATAGGAAGCTTGTTCCAAAGATGGGGCAACCTCTGTGAGACCAATCTGTCTCTCCAGCAAGTTCTGTTGCTGTCACATGCCAGGTTAAGGTCCTTTGAGTGAGTGACCTGTGTGCCATTTGACTTGCAAATGTGCAGAATTTCTATTAAAGCTGGGTTAAAGATTGCATAATATGCAAGGCACAAGTCACCTCCGAGCAGTCTGTACAGCACAGAGTAAAGTGATTATGAATTCAGTCTGTCTGTGTAAGACAGATCTTGAGACCCTGAATTTTTTTTGTAGGAAACCTTTGTGGTCTCTCCAATTGTTACTGGTGTTTGGAAAGGAACATACCAAGGGAGCATTGTACTCTATTAATGGCCTGATGAGGGAAGAGTACAGGTGGGTTATAACCCCTTTTTTTCTGTTGGCAATACCCTTATTTATGAGATGAGCAATATAAAATGCCCTTCTTATCACTGTGGAGACATGGTGATTGAAGTTAAGGTTACTGTCAATCTGTGTACCCAGATCTCTCACCACTGATTGTGTGCATAGTTTATTGCTATTGATATGGTAGTTTGCAGGAACATTACCCTTGCTGAAGGAATGATAATGCATTTCTTTGCATTAAGTTTAAGGCCATGACTTTGGCACCAGTCATTAGTCTGCAGAAGACCTTCTTGCAGGATGTTGACATCGCTAAGGGTTTTGATGCTTTCTCCCAGTTTGCAGTCATCAGCAAACTTTGTCAGCCACAGTCCTTTAGTTTTAGCCTGTACTTCTGAGAAGTAGATTCCGAACAGCAGGATCCCAGAACTGATCTCTGTAGAACATCACTGGTTACAAGTCTGCTGGAGGAGGTGGAGTCCCCTATTTTGACTGTATGAGTTCTATCAGTGAGCTAGTTTGCATCCCACCTGACAGTAAATGGGTTCACAACCACCTGGGTGAGTTTATTAATGATACCCGAGTGGGGGATTGTGTCAAAGGCCTTGGCTAAGTCTTGGTAGCAGTATGCACAGATTTGCCCTCATCTAGGGCATTGGTAACCATCTCAAAGAAGTCCACCAAGTTTAACAGGCATGATCTCCCCTTGACAAAGCCAAACTGGGTGGGGACGAGCATTTTCAGATTTCCTATATCTTTGTTAATAAGGTCCATGGCCATTCATTCTATCATCTTGTAGATAAGGCTGATCAGGCTAATGGGTCTATAGTTCCCAAGGTCCATGGATGCACCCCCTTTATGCAAAGGGATGACAGTAGCTGTTTCCTCTTCCACTGGGACAAAGCCAGTGCGTAGGCTGTGATTGAAAAGCATGCTCAATGGTGATGCTAATTCCATTTTAACCTATGTAGAACACAGCCCGGGATGTTCTTCAGTCCCATATAGGCTGTGTTTTTGCCCTTGAGAGGGCATTTAAGACCTGCTTTCTTGAGAGGGCATTTAAGACCTGCTTCTTGGAGATATTAGGCAGAGGACAGGTGTTAAGGATGCTTTGCTGTATATGTGGCAGAGAAAGGGGAGTGAAGTTTTCACTGTACCTGTCAGCCAGAAGGTTTGCTATATCCACAGGTTCTATATATGCAGTACCATTAACTATGAGTTCTATGAGTTCAGCACAGATCTGGGCCTTACCTTTGAGGTTATGGATGTAACTAAAAAATGCCTTGTGGTTATCCTTAGTTAGGGAAGCTAATGTGGATTTGTAGTTAGCTTTAGAAGACTTCACTAGGGGTCTTATTTGCTTGTTTAAGTTGAGGAGGGCAGGTTTCCAGTTTTGAGACCATTCCTTCATACTCTTAGACAACAATTTCTTTCTCCTATTATATAGCCAATTAATGCCAGTTGTCCACCAGGCAGGTTTGTTTTTCCTTGAAGATCTTGCTTTGGTTCTATCAGGTACAGCAGTGTCAGTACAATTGTACAGGTGCTTGTATAAAGCATTGGTATATAATTTAGCATAGATGTCTGTTCCATCAGTGGGGGGAGTGGCTATCAAGCTATTTATGCCATCACGTAAGAGGATGTAATTGGCCTTGGAGAAGTTGTTTAGTCTTGCTGTTGCTAATGGGGGGTTATGTGTTATAGTTACTTCTAGCAAAATTGATTTGTGGTCAGATCTCACCAGGGATGGCCACACACGGGGGGAGGTGCAGCAGTCCAGGATGTTTGAGCCCTTTGTGGGTGTGTCAACCAGTTGGTCCAGGGCATCAGAGTTAACAAAGTCCAGAAACCTTTGCGCAAGTGAGTTAGAGCACATATAACTTACCCAGTCTGTGGATGGGTAATTAAAGTCACCCAAAACCAGGGTGTTTGGTTGTATTTTGATTGGCTCAAGTAGATCCAAGTAGGCTAAATGGATGTCCTGATTCATGGAGGAGGTGTTATAGCTGACAATGACCTGAACAGGGGTCTTACCAACAGTAGCAATTGCACCTGAAATAATTCAAGGGAATTGTGCTGTTTAACCAATTTAGAGGTGTATTTATCTTTAATGAATATTGATACACCACCTACTTTAGTTGTCACGCCTTACTTTATTTAGACAGTTTCTCAGTCAGCAATTTGTTCTTTTGTGTTTTTGGCAATCCACAAGATTTTGACTTGTTTCTTTTTTCAAGATAAATGGCTTCCTATTGAAATGTCGGCACTTGTAAAATGGCTTCCTATTGAAATGTCGGCACTTGTAACTCGTAATATGAACCACTGCTCTTCTCCCTAAACATGTTTTTTGCATGGGCAAGTCACCTGCAGCCCTCAGACCTATATATGCCAACTACGAGATTGTTATACCTTGGAGAAAAGGGAATATTCCAAGAAATAGGCATCTCAGACTTGATATATGCAAGTCTGTTTTTTCAGTCTCCATTTTTGGGACTCAAAGGAGTGGGACATGCATTTTAAATGATTACTGGATAAACCGTGTATCTTGTAGATCCAGTGTACATTCTGAGTTAGTTCTGTGTTCCCTAACTCTGTCATCAATGGAATTTTATGTGAATTAAAGAAGATTCTTTACAGATATACTGAGTTAATGGGACACCAGTTTATGTGGTTTTAGAAGTTTACAAACTTTATGTGAACTTGGGATAACTTTTTTTTTAACTGAGTTCTTTTTGGAGCAGTGACTTATCTTGTGTACATTTTGGTGCTCCTGGATGGGACCTGGGGAATGAAACTTCTACCTGTTATTTCAGATTACATAATCAAAATATGTGTATTTACTCTGAAGGCTGCTACTCTGATCAATAACAAAGCTGTTCAAAATTCTGCAATTATATCTATTAAGCAGACAACCTCTGTCCTCTATGTAGCTTGCATACTGTTCTATTACTGCATTCACTGACACTCCCCCAACATACAAATCCCTTCATAATGCAGAATTACAGAATCATCATTCACCTGAATGAGAATGTTTTATCAGGACTGACCAGTTTTGTCTAGTCAGCACCAAGCTAATACTCCTGAAGACAAATCCTCACACTGTTGTTTGATGACAGATGAAGGCACACAGCCAGTTTGTTTGGTACAGTGCCCATAAAACTCTTGAAGATGTTCATAGTTCCAACATTTGGAGGAACATACAAGCCCCCCTCCCCAATTTTGTTCATCTAAGGCTGCTGGATTACAGAGAACACAAGGATGGTATATAACCATCAAAGCTGGACCAATTCTTTTGTCAAGCCAGATTTCCATTATAAATACCATGGCACAATCCCACAGTCTATTCTGAATGAAGATGGATTTAGGCCAAAGCACTTACACTGGGCCTTCAGGAGGACAGATCATCCAATTGCTTTGATTAGTTATCAGGATCCACTGGTAAATCCCACAACACAGCTGAAGACTAAGTCATAGGAAGTCATCCATGGCAGGGCTTGGAAACAAAAGCAGTCACCAGGCTCCTTGTTTAGGAGCACTCTTTATGAATGGAAACTATGACTGCACCAACATTTTTTCCAAATGGGATGCCTCCTACAGGTTATAAATACACAAAAAGGTATTTTTTGGAGGAAGAAAGGGGTGGAGCAAAATGAGACAGCTGTATCATATGCTAACAGGCTCGTCTGTACTGCAGCATATTTTAACACAGTGTGAAGTGTGTGAATGTAGTAGTTGTTTTAACATTTACATGATTTCATTAAGGGATCATTTATTAAGCTGCAATGCTGTTTAGACTAAATCAGCTTATATTTTATTGACATTTTGTTTGTGTTTTCCAAGGTGCTTTGCAAAAGTGAATATCTGCAATTATATTGTATTTTCACATTTGGTGCTGTGGCTACTTGCTTTTGGTGCATCAGTTCTCATGAGCTTTCATTTTTGATGCTGTGGCTACTT
Organism: Protopterus annectens; assembly: GCF_019279795.1. Lineage (NCBI taxonomy): Eukaryota > Metazoa > Chordata > Ceratodontiformes > Protopteridae > Protopterus > Protopterus annectens. The sequence continues at coordinate 670,838,620 of NC_056732.1, forward strand.
GCTTTTTGGGAAACAGCTGTCATGCTTTCACATTTGGTGTTACGGCTACTTGCTTTTTGGGTAAAATCTCTCATGTGCTTTCACATTTGCTGCTGTGGCTACTTGTTTTTTGGGTAACAGCTCTCATGTGCATTCACAGTTGGTGCTGTAGCTACTTGTTTTTTGGGTAACAGCTCTCACTGCTTTCACATTTGCTGTTGTGGCTACTTGCTTTTGGCATAACAAATCTCTTATGCTTTCGCATCTGGTGCTGTGGTTACTTGCTTTTTTGTAACAGCTCTCATATGCTTTCATATTTGGTACTGTGATTACTTGCCTTTTGGGTAACAGCTGTCATATGCTTTCAAATTTGGTGCTGGTGCTACTTGTCTGTGGGGTAACAGTTCCCTGAACCCTGTGCTTGATCTGAATATACATTTAGTAAGTAGTCCCTGATGAAGTTGGCAGAAGTCATTTGTTTTATAAAACCAGACTGATTTTTTTCCATGATACAATAATGGTTGCAGAATAAGTGCAATCTTGAAGTTGATATATTTAAGTAGCAGGGGGTGTGGGTGGCGCAGCCCCCCACATGGGGGTGCAGGGGGGCTTGCCCTCCCTCCTTACACTTGGTGGAAAGTGCTATGATTTATGTTGTTTAAACTCAGTATATGTATGATATGTATTTTCAGTGTTTTGAGTTTCAGTGTTTTGAAGTTTCAGTGTTTTGGTCTTCTGTATTATGAAGTTTTCTTATTTACAGTGTTTTGAGTTTTCAGTGTTATGAAGTGAATATATATATATATATATATATATATATATATATATATATATATATATATATATATATATATATATATATATATATATATATATATTCATGTATATATGTGTATAAAAACCCCTATGCATACCAGTACAAAGATTTTAAATTAAAACTGCAGGTGTTTTATATATATATATATATATCTATAGGAAACGTTAATTCAGCCATAAATACATGCATCCTGAAATGCGCCCTATACAACCACTAATTAATTCACATTAGTAGAATGATAAATCAATACCTTACAATTAATAGATTCAATAAAGTTATGTCCTTACGTATGTAAACACACTTTTTTTTTTAAACTGAAAGATAAGAAATGTGTGGTGTTGTTAAAGTATGTTACTAATTCATCAGCTTGGGCTTCATTCCCTTCAATTAGCATAAAAATGTCATCTAAAAAGTGGGTGTAAAAATGGATCTGGTAGGGGGTCTGTCCTAGTTTCTTTAGGTACTCTTCCTCCCAATATGCCATTATGAGATTTGTTACGCTGGCTTCACAAGGGAAGCCTATTGCCACCCCTACTTTCTGGAGGTGAAATTTATCATTAAAAGTAATGAAGTTATTAGATAGAATGATATCTAATATTTCCTCAATAAGTAAGATCTCTGCCACTGGGGGCCCTTTCCTTCATAATATACTGCTGACCCATTCTACACCTTACCAGATCCATGTTTTTACCCACTTTTTAAATGACATTTTTATGTTAATTGAAGGGAATGAAGCCCAAGCTGATGAATTAGTAACATACTTTAACAACACCACACATTTTTTTATCTTTCACTTTTAATTTTGGGAAAGACAATATAGCATACCTAGACATGAATTTAAGTAAAGACTATTTAATTGTTGCTATTCAGCAACAATTTACAGGAAACAGACGTACTCGAATATATGTCAACATTTTAGTAGTTGCCACCCCCTTCACCAAAAAAGATCTGTGATGAAGGGGCAACTAGAAAGGGCAGCACAGATGGTAACTAAGGATGCTGAATTTGTTACTGAATGTGATAAATCAAAATAAATGTTTACCCCAATTACCTACTGAATCAATTATTAAAGGAGGTTCCAGGAGGAAAAGACTAAAGGGTTTTTACAAACAAATAATGGATGGAAAAAACATACCTGAAATCACTGTGATAGAACTAAATCATGATTAAGAAATGAATAATTTTGTCCAGTGTGGTATGATTACACCATTTAGCTCAGATGGATATGTGATTATGGGTATTATTAAGAATAAGGGTGATGTGCAGAGCTGTAGTAACTACAGAGGGATTAAATTGATCAGTCACAGCATGAAGTTATGGGAAAGAGTAGTGGAAGCAAGGTTAAGAAGGGACGTGATGATTAGTGATCAGCAGTATGGTTTCATTCCGGGAAAGAGCACTACAGATGCGGTCTTTGCTCTGAGAGTGTTGATGGAGAAGTACAGAGAATGTCAGATGGAGTTGCATTGCATTTTTGTAGACTTAGAGAAAGCATATGACAGGGTGCCTAGAGAGGAGTTGTGGTATTGTATGAGGAAGTCAGAAGTGTCAGAGAAGTATGTAAGAGTGGTACAGGATATGTACGAGGGTAGTGTGACAGCGGTGAGGACTGCGGTGGGAGTGACAGATGCGTTTAAGGTGGAGGTGGGGTTACATCAAGGATCAGCTCTGAGCCCATTCTTATTTGCAATGGTGATGGACAGGTTGACAGACGAGATCAGACAGGAGTCCCCGTGGACTATGAGGTTTGCATATGACATTGTGATCTGTAGTGAGAGTAGAGAACAGGTGGATGAGACCCTGGAGAGATGGAGATATACTCTAGAGAGAAGAGGAATGAAGGTCAGCAGGACTAAAACAGAATATATGTGTGTGAATGAGAGGGAGGATAGATGAATGGTGAGGATACAAGGAGTAGAGGTAGCGAAGGTGGATGAGTTTAAATACTTGGGGTCAATAGTTCAGAGTAATGGTGAGTGTGGAAGAGAGGTGAAGAAGAGAGAACAGGCAGGATGGAGTGGGTGGAGAAGAGTGTCAGGAGTGATTTGTGACAGACGAGTACCTGTAAGAGTGAAAGGAAAGGTCTACAAGAGGGTAGTGAGACCAGCTATGTTATATGGGTTGGAGACAGTGGCATTGACAAAAAGGCAGGAGTTTGAGCTGGATGTGGCAGAGTTAAAGATGTTAAGATTTGCACTGGGTGTGACAAGTTTGGACAGGATTAGGAATAAGTATATCAGAGGGTCAGCCCAGGTTGGAAGGTTTGGAGACAAAGCCAGAGAGGAAAGATTACATTGGTTTGGACATGTGCTGAGGAGGGATGCTGAGTATATTGGGAAAAAGATGCTAAGGATGAAGCTACCGGGTAACAGGAAAAGAGGAAGGCCTAAGATAAGGTTTATGGATGTGGTAAGAGAGGACATGCAGGTGGTTGGTGTGACAGAGCAAGATGCAGAGGACAGGAAGAAATGGAAACAGATGATCCGCTGTGGTGACCCCTAACGGGAACAGCCGAATGAAGATAATGATTAATAAAAACTGAAACATTATTAGAAATGACTCAACTACGAAGTGTAAACTTCAAGGTCCACCTAGACTGGTTTATAAACAAGGCCAGAATTTGAAAAACTTACTGGAATCTAAGGATGTAGTATCCAAGTATGGAAATAGAAATGGCATGTCTAAATGTAAAGTGCTACTATTGTTCATATATGACAACTGGGACATCAGTTACTATCAGTATCTACTAACGAGAGATCCACAAAATACTGTACTATCAGAGACAGGGAATATAATATTAAACATAAATTAAACTGTCAGTCTAAAGCTGTGGTTTATGTGGCCCAATGCCAGCAATGCCCGGCATTCTACATAGGGAAGACTGACAGGAAGTTTAGAAAAAAAGCCTATGAACATCTATACCAAATAAAGAAGGGCAATTTAAAGAATGCTTTGACCAGACATAAACAAGAACAGGTGGAGCATACATTTAAGTTTAGGGCAATAGATAGTATTATAACTGATGGGAGAGGAGGTCCAGAATCCCTGTACTTGGAAAGACTAGTGCTGATTCGGCAGCTTCAGACAAAAGCTTGCCTATTTCCTGGGCTAAATGAAATTTATTCCATGAAATGCATATTAAAACTAAACCTGTTGAGGTAGTAAACTGGCGAGTAAGCACATGGGACAGATACTATTTATTATTGTACTTATTGTTTATTTATTTACTTTGTGCTTACCCGAATTTAGTAAAAAAATGTGCGTTTACATATGTAAGGACATAACTTTATTGAATCTATTAATTGTAAGGTATTGATTTATCATTCTACTAATGTGAATTAATTAGTGGTTGTATAGGGCACATTTCTGGATGCATGCATTTATGGTTTTATTAACATGTTTCCTATATCTACATACATAGATATATATATATATATATATATATATATATATATATATATATATATATATATATATATATATATATATATATATATATATATATATATATATATATATATATATATATATAAACACCTGCATTTTTAATGTAAAATCCTTGTACTGGTATGCATAGGAGTTTTTATACACATATATACATGAATGAATATATACATATATATATATATATATATATATATATATATATATATAGGGTCTACCTGAAAACGCTGACAGTGCACAATGCCGATGACGAGAACACTGGCACTGGACAATCGACAACGAAGAAGACCGACAGTTGAGAATCCCGATGCTGAGAACACCGACATGTTAAGGTAAGTGTGTGATAGGGACGGACGTTAGGGTCAGGCTATGAGTAAGGTAAGTGTGTGATAGTGACGGACGTTAGGGTAGGGTGTGGGTCAGGAAAGTGTGTGATAGTGACGGACTTTAGGTTTAGGGGCAGGTTAAGTGAGTTAGGGTTAGGGTGCGGGTAAGATAAGTGTGCGATGGTGACAGACTTGAGGGCTAGGGGCAGATTAAGTGAGTTAGGGTTAGGGTGCGGGTAAGGTAAGTGTGCGATAGTGATGGACCTTAGGGTTAGGGTTTGGGTTAAGGTTGGTGCATAGATAGTTGTGTATGTAAGGTTTAGTGTAGGTTTGTAAGGTTTTTGGTGTGCTTGTGTTGTGTGTGTGTGTTTTTCGGGAAAGGTATTTGTTTTGCTGATTATTGGGATTTTGGTTTGTCGGGCATGGGAAGTTTCATGTTTTTGAACTTTCTTTTTTTGTCGTTTTTTTTTTTTTTTGTGTCGGTTATTTCGTTGTCGGTGTTTTGGCATGTCGGTGTTATCAGGTAGACCCATATAGATATATATAGATATATATATATATATATATATATATATATATATATATATATATATATATACCTATTAAACAGTATGGAATGTTTTTAAAAATTAGTAATGTCATATAACATTTAACATATATATATATATATATATATATATATATATATATATATATATATTATTTAACAGTAAGAAACTTTTTTAAAAAACATGAAATAAGATTACATTGATGTGAAGGTAGTGATTCATTTTTTATGTTTTTTTTATGTTTATTTACTATGTATTATACGTATATGCTAGTTTGTAGCTTTAGGGGTGCACAGCCAGATTATGTAAAAGAGGCCTTTAATTAGTAAATTAGTAATTAGGCAGCCTTCATTCATTGGATACTGGGAGCAATGATTAGAATGCTGAGTGTATATATATGTTTTTATTTGTTCTATGTCTTTACCTGAAGAAGTCTTACAATTGATGAGACAAAAAGCGCTTTGTGTATATTTTAGAATGAGTTTTATTGTTTTTCTAAAAAAAAAAAGAGTGAAATTTGACTGGTGTCTAATATTTTGAAGACTGCGTTGTCATACCTGTAAGTATCATGTAACTCTGCCTAAAGTGAATCAATCTAAATAACCCCCTGTGGTCTGTTTATATGCCCCATGATGGTTTTCATTGTAAGTGTAGTGGTGTTTTTGTATGTACTGTAACCCTTTTTCTTAAGTTACAGCTTTAACAGTCACTTTATATATTTTTTGAAAGTGTTGCTGTATTTTCTCACATGATCTATAATAGCATCTACTTATTGTTTGGAATGATATATAAGCTGCATATGCTGACCTAATATTGGGAGGTCATTACCAATAAAACTCATTTAAGAATGAAACTAATAGGTTAGTTTGGCATGGACTGCTATTCTGGTGGAATAACGTTAAGCGTTATCACCGATCATTTCACTAGAAAAAGTGATATTTACCGCAGAAAATACCACTTGATCACTGATATTCCTTTTGTTCTAGAAAAGTAAAAGCAAAGGGTAAGTTTTAGGCAGGCATGTGCTTTTTCAGTATTCATTTTCCTCCTGCACTCATCCATTTAACAGCATATGCATAATTACTGTATAAAACACAGCATCACTTAGTGTTGCTTTAATGGAGCTGCATTGCTAATCACGTCACCCAGCTACGGCACAAAAAGAATGATCGGCTAACAACTTTAGGAATGCTCATTTCATCTACCCGTAGCCCATACTCTGTGTAACAGCCAGTTTAGCACAGAAGGGCTTTCTATAACAGATAGTGGATTTTAAAAGTTTTAATTCATATGAAGCACTAACTGACTTTAAGTGAAAGGTAAGTTTACAAGGCTTATGCCGTAATGATCTCCAAAAAGTATTTATTCAACATCAAACAAATGCTGATTCTAAATTACTGCCCATATGGTACCATCCTCATTTGAAGTGAGCGAGTATTAAATAAAGATGTGCAAAGTTAAAGCTGCAGAGTAATCAAAAAGATTAATAGGTGTCACCACATATTTTTCTGCATTCACTAACAGAATCAATATTCACCCCTTTAATGCTTACAATATTCATCATGGCTCCAAGGAAATTTATCATAATGGATGCGAAGATGATGACGTTCCTGGCTAAGTAGGTCTCATTAATCCAACAGCAGGTTTTTCGGAGCACAAGTGGTAAACATTTGTAATCCTCTGCTGTGGTTATAAGCATTAGAGCAGCGTGCAACATGATAAGAATGGAAAACTGAATCACCAGAGGCATCATCCTGTAAGAGAAATACAGTTCGAAGTTAATGATTAAAGCTGGACAAATGGCACATTCCTTCCTGTTTCTACAAACTTTGCATTATCAACCTGAATAAGCATTAGTCCTGAATTAGTCCTGCTTCTATTCAGTGGAAAACTACAGTACTTGACACTATTACAAGAACATGGCAAATGGCAGGGTATGGTACAAAATTAGGCTGCTATTTTTCAGTGTCTATTGCTTCTTATATTATTTCATTTTATAGCATCTTTGTTGCTGGAAACTACAGTAAACAAGATAATTATGCTTTTCAGCAAGACTGCAATACTAAATGATGTTTAGTATTATATTTTAAACAAATCATTAACTCAAAACAATTATTCATTAGAATGAGTAACAATTTCATTGTCAGAAAATAGTGCATTAACCATATGTAGTCATAACTTATACATGTAAAATTCTTAGCTCACAACTATAGACATAACACACACAACATGACTAGATATTGATTATTAGGCATGCCTTTAAAGCATTTTAGACAATGGGCAAACTGTACATCAATACCCTGATTGGAGAACCACTGAGAAGAATGAATCTGCCACTTCATGGCTGCTTATCAAGCTGCAGTGGAGCTTGGACTGAGGAAATGGAATGGCCATTATTATACACTCGTTATGCAGTGTTTTAGCAAATGTAAACTATAAAAAAAAGACAAAAAGTTACTTGTGTGTCTGTGCATGTGTATGTGTGTGTATATGCATTCTTGTCAGTGTGAGTGAGCGAGCCATTATTTGATACTCACTAAGTAGTGCTTTTGTTGTTTAGTGAGTGTAAAATAAAAAGAAAATGCAGCGTGTGTGTGAGAGTGTATGCACGTATGTAAGTAAGAGAGAGAGAGAAATCGATTGTGTGTGTGTGTGTGTGTGTGTGTGTGTGTGTGTGTGTGTGTGTGTGTGTGTGTGTGTGTGTGTGTGTGTGACAAAAGAGAGAGAGAGAGAGAGAGAGAGATGGATGGAGAGAGTCAGAGTAAGCGAGAGTGATGTGTGAGTGAATGTATGTATGTATGTAAGCAGAAGAGACTGCCTGTGAGAGAGATCGAGAGAAAGTGAGACTGGATGTGTATATGAAAGCAGGTGGAGACTGTGGGAGATTGAGAAAGAGGGTGAGACAGATCTTGTGTGAGTGAATGTGTATATGAAAGCAGAGGAAACTCTATGTGTATATGTGTGTAAGTGAAAGCATAAGAGTCTGCATGTGTGTATGGGACAGAGAATGGACTGTATGTAAAATTGTTGTGTTCCACTTGCTCATTTTTTTAAGCACTATTATTTCTTATATATATTTGATGTAAAATGCTTCCTCCAACAACATTAACATATACTACAGCAAGTTTGAAACAGTAGGTGGAGGAACTATTTTACATTAAAAATATATTTTATATAATATATATAAAAAAATAATATACTACTTAAAAAATTAATAAGCAAGTAAAACACAACAATTTTACAGCAAACCCATTGTCTAAGCACAATGCCTTTGGCATCAGGCCTCATAACACCCTTGGGCAGGCATTAATTAAGCAATAACCCACACCTGGGTGTGGGTAATGCTGGATTTACCCATGGTTGGTGTGGTTTGGTCACGAGGGCGAAGCCCGAGTGGCCAAACAAAGACAACCATGGGTAAATCCAGCATTACCCACACCCAGAAGTTGGTTATTGCTATTATACAATGACATTATTTAAGAAAAAGAATACTTACTTTTCTTAAATAATGGCATTGTATAATGCCTCCGTGCTGCCCTTCTGCAGCTGTCCAGTATCCTGGAGCAGTTCTGATGTACTGTGCATGCATATGATTGTGCAGTACATCAGAGCTATGTGTAGAAGAAGCAATGGAGAAAGGAAGATCTTCGTTGCTTTTTTAAAGTTGTCTCGCTATGTTAAACAAGTTTAACATAGCGAGATATCTTTAAAAAAAGCAACTGAGAAAGGAAGATCTCCGTTCCCATTTTTAAAGCTGTCTCGCTATGTTAAATGAGTTTAACACAGCGAGACAGCTTTAAAAAAAAAGGAACAGAGAAAGGAAGATCTCCATTGCTCTTTTCTTAAAATATCTCGCTATGTTAAACTCGTTTAACATAGCGAGATTACAGCAACAGAGCTCTTCCATTCTCTGTTGCTGCCTAACACAAAAAAATTAAACACTTATACTAATGGAAAAAGTCCGGGCGACCGGACCTTTTTCCATTAGTATAAGTCAGATTTACAATGGGCATGCTGACCAATCAGCGTGCACATTTTGGAATATTAATGGGGGGGGGGTCATTGTATAATTACACATTAACACACACACTGTCAGGCATTATTGCATGCTTATATGTTTTCTTTACTAATAGGTCCAAACTCTCTTTGCAATATTAGTGGCAAGTATTTATAGTTAGCCAATTGGCCTCTAGCAGTTTACATAACTCCTCCCACAGCTCAGAAGACTGAGTAATTCAAAGAGCAGACTGCAAAAATGGTCAAAGCTGTAATTCATGTAGTCAATTCCTTCAGCAAAAATAACCACATCAAGAACAAAACAAGTTTATTCTGCAAAGTTTTCATACATGTAATGTACTGAGGAAGGGTGTTGACCCGAAAACTTTGCAGAATAAACTTGTTTTGTTCTTGACGTGGTTATTTTAGCTAATTCAAAAAGCAATCATTTGTAGTCAGACCCACATTTCTTTTCATAGTGACTGGAATTTGTGCTGATCAGTGCCACCCACAATGCTGATATCACATTCACAATTCACTTCAGGCTCTCATCTGCTGAAACTCTATTTTTGTCAAGTCTTTACACTACCAGCACTAAATGTAGTGATAGATACATTACTTGGTATTCATGTAGCAATAACTCAGTTTTCAACACATTATTAACACTAGTCTTTAACAATATAGTATTCTTTGCCATTAGCCTGTTCCGTATTTTAAATGTCTTTAATTAACCAACTTTTATAGTTACATCTGTGCATTCATATTATTCAAGACAACTGCATTTCCTGGCATTGTTAGTTTCTTTTTTTGGCTGTAGATTGATTCCATATTCCTTCTACTGAATTTAATGCAAAACAGCAGGGAAATATACCTGCATGACAGCATATTCTAGATCTCTAAACAAAAAAACAGTCAAATATATCTGACATGACTTAGTGGTAAATCAGTTTGGTTATGGCTTGCGGGGTCCTGGGTTTGAGCCTTGCAAAGGCTGTTTATTTACCTATAAACCTATATCGCAAATTCACCCCTGGGATTTCTCCTGTGTCCCTGCTAGACAGAGGCACAGTAAACTAATCTTAAAAGGGTACCTTCTGTGACCTACTTTACAGAGGCACAGTAGGCTAATCTAATAGGGAGGCGGAAGCCAAATACACTCTGGCTAGGCTAAAAATGCCCTAGGGCAGATAGCCTAGTATCTACCTATGAACCTAAATACAGGTTCAAATCACCAGACTAAAGAATGCATTTTTGTTACATGTATAACATCCACTGACACTACTTAAGCATGAGTTTATCTGGTATCTATGGCATTTTAATGGTACAACAGCAACTGAAGCTATTGTATTTGACATTCATCATAAGACAGCATTGAAATAAACCCCCCATTAAACAGAAAATCTGCTTCACAAGTAAAATGGGTTGGCACTGGTTACATGCACTGAGTATTACACACGAGCTGTACAAACAATGTGATGTAAATGGCTACTAAACTAAAGCTACTAAAAAATGATTATAAAAAATAACAATTTCACATCAAGATGAGCCACAGGAAAAAATGCAGTTATTAGAAACATGCTATATTATTCCATCAGCAGGAAGTTCAGTACTTTTGTATTATTCTGCAACAAAATCAAGACTTTTAGCTTTACATCGTGGATGGATCAAGCTCAGGAATTATACTATTGCAAAATATTATAAACATCTGTCTTACGGCTTAAATATGCACCAAGACATGAAAGGAATTCTGATTAAACAAGCATTTTATATACTTACCTAGATGAAGGAAGTAAACTCTGGACTGCTGTGATAAATATAAGAACAATGAAAGCACAGACCAGGTTTGACTTGAAAACTTCATCCCTCATTTGCGAGTACTGCAAGAAACCAATAGGATGTAAAATGATTATCCATAATCCATAATACAATTCTGAGGTTAAGTGTTCCCTAAAAAGGTGCTGGGAAATTAGCAAGGAGGATTTACTGTACTCAGTGAATTCTTAAATGAAAACACTGTCCTAATTGCAAAATATGTGCATGTGTTGAACAAATACAAGCATTCACTGAAAGACAAATTCAGTTACACCAACAATGAAATAATTTTCAGGTCAACGAAAATAGCAACTGTTTGTTATGATTTTAGAAACAATTTTTAATTTACCTTTATATAGTCATCACACTTGGGCAGAATTAGGTCATGTCAACAAAAATAGCAACTGTTTGTTATGATTTTAGACACAATTTTTAATTTACCTTTATATAGTCATCACACTTAGGTAGAATTAAGGAAAAAGCACCTGTCTATTATTATGTATACTAAAGGCATTTTATCATATTAGTGGCAGTATGATTTTTGCTTTAGAACTGGCTGAAGATTTATAAAGGCGTGCTTAAATGTGCAAATTACTGTAAAAATGAAATCATGACTCATAAATTACCTGCTAAGATTGGGTGGATGTTTTTCTTAGTGTTGTTAAATGTTTACTGAACTTTACAGAATTACAAACAGGCAATTTAATACATTCATCATTACTCTGTAGATGAGCTATAACATACTATAAAGTATTACAAGGGCTGCACACATGGAACATCCTGGTACCGGCAGATATTAATCATTGCTAATTCTAAGACAGATTTTTGTAAATAGATCACTTTTTTTGTCTTTGTGCCTCACACACTGTACAGGGATGCATTCTTATTCATGATAGTTGCAATTATTAATGTAATAGATACAACAACATTATGAAGGGATTTAATAAATGAAAACAAATCCTATTTAGGTTTTTAAATTGACTTGTGTATGAACTAACTATATATATATATATTAAATGGGGTAGGGGTGCTCCAAGTTGTGTTTTGATATTAAAGATTAACTGAACCTCCACTGTGGCCATTTGTACAAGGAATGTTGCAGCTATTGTGGTGTCACAGTGATCCTATTGAGTGAAGCAGGCATGATTTTTTTCCATTACCGCAAAACAACACTTAAAAGATCATGGAAGGAGAGATATGCCATGGCAGAAAATGCAAAATAAATAAATTAAAATTATAGATGGAGAACACTTCAATGGCATGCTTCAACAGATGTTAATGTCTCCAGTGGGCTTCGTGTATGCTGTCAGAATGATGATCATCCTAATGTCCAAAGCTAGTCAGTCACTTATGCTTTTCAGGAATAGTGCTACACAAATGTTCTTGCTAATACGAGAAAGCTAACTAGATCGAAGCAGGGAAGTTTTAAGGACCTTCAGATTTATGATTCCATTAGTTATCATAAGTGGCCTGGATATATGTCAGTTTCAGAACTATTATTTGGAGGTGTCATTATTTTCAAATAATCATAGCATTTCATTCCATTTTTACTATTACTGTTCTCCAGGCTTACTACACTGAACACAAATGGACTATAGAAAATGACTGCTTCCAAAGCTTCAGTGTTAGTCACCTATTTTACAGTAGTATAGGCTGATAGTTAAGTTTTAATGGATAATTGATGTCACTTTGAGAAGCATCTGAGTGAGAATGTAAGTCCATGGAAATCAAGCTTAGAAAATGAGTATGGCAATATAAGAGATGCTAGTTATAACATCTGCCATCTTGTCTATAGCTGTTGTATTCTCAGTGATGATGGATGACAAACATGCAATGATGTCATAGGTTTCATATCAGTTGACATGTATTAAGTAATTTAGTTACTTGTATGGAATCATAAAGAGTTATTACATCTCATTACTGCTTCATGAAGGGCTTTTGTGAGCTTAGTAATCAGCAATTTCTGTAATCTGTTTTATGCATTTAGATCCAGCAACCACTATAAAGACTGAAGATTTTTATTAACCTACTTTCTGTCCATGTCCAGATTGTGTTTCTTGAGATATTACAAAATATTACAGTAACACCTTGATAGGAGTTCTTATTGAATATATACTGCAAGAACCAGTTTTAAATCCACAAAATACTGTAGTGAGACACATGATGATTTAAGAGATCTATAATATAAATGTAACTGTGACTCAGGTGAATTAGGAAGTGGACATATATACTTATTTCAAAAATTTTTTTTCAGGTAACAAGGGCTACAGTAAATAAAATATGTCCAAAATCCAAGCCTTGTATTCAAGGGATATCCAGCAATGCATATATATGGCTATGCATTATATATGTTATATATGTTATGGATATGGTTCTCTTTAGCTTACTTTAGTCACACCATACATGAGTTCTAATTTACATGTTCTCAAGTTTTACTTTCAAGAATGTAATATTCAGTTCCTGTGTATGTGCTAGAAATGAAGAAACACTGGGGCAGTGAACAGACATTTTGTGTTTTGAAAGCTGTGACAGTTGTTGCTTCAGTTATGGTACTGAAATGGAAGACTGTTGTTTAATAGCCAGAAAAGAAAGAAAGAATGCATGTATAAGAAAATACATCTTCAAATTGAGGAATGGCTCTCCACAAAGTAATAAAAAGTTATCTTATATCACTCAAAACACATAATCATAACTAAAACAAGATATGTTTTTATGCCTATAAGCTGTTCCACAGATTAGTCGCAACGGCTCATCTTAACACTTTATTTATATGTGCTTACTTCATACAATTGGCTAATACAGCTGTTGGCTAAGATTCTTTTATTGCATAGGCCATGGGAGATGACCAACAAGATTAAATGTTAAGACAATATAAGCATGGAAAAGGGGATAAGAGCATAAAATAATTTAACAAAGCAAAACAGGTACACAGCTATCTAGGCATACCTTGCAGAGTGTACCCAGCAAGGTAGTTATAATGTTTACAACAGTAGAAGTAGAACGTATACTGATATAGAGAGGCTTAACTGGATGGTAGGCAAATGGTGCCATATGATGAAATGACCTGCAGCATCGTGATTAATTCAGAAGTTTTAAGATATTAACAAACAGGAAGGTTAGGTACAGAAAAGTAAAATAACAAGCAGATGTCATTAGATAAAAGTATTTACAGTAGTGTATGAATTTTACATGAGTTGAAAACTCATGGATCAGTGCCAACTAATAGTCAAAATGAACAGTTAAAATGTAAAGAGCACATACAAAAATTGTGTTGCTAGTGATAACCTGAAGTATACAGATCTTGTGAAGCAACTTGATTTACATGTAGATGCTTAAGCTATTGTTAAAATTTACCTATGTGTTTGAGAGTATTGCTGAGGATACAATAAAATCAATTGGTGGTACAGCCTTATGCCTTGTTTGGGGTCTAGTAGAATAATATTTTTATACACAATGGGTATTAGACGAAGAAGGTGGTAAGTAGTTTTCATTGCTTGCAGTGACCATGGCAACTGGATGCTTCACTAAGTTGCCAGGATGAGGTATTTTCAGAATAAGAGTCATAGATATTCAGAAATCTTCAACTGTAGATGTTATATGCAAAGTTTCTTCTTAGCCTTGTCCATATCATTTTAGGACAGTCAAATTTTTACAAGCATTTGTGTCTTTAAATTATGTTTGTTACAGTAATTTTCATAAAGACAGAATTAATTTTACTGATGACCTGTATGCTGATTCCTGGTATAGCTTTCCTACCAATATTGAAGTTAAACAGTATCACAGTTATCTGAAAGATGCATATATATATATATATATATATATATATATATATATATATATATATATATATAAAACTATGTGTATGTGATGAGTGTATGTGCTTCTTTCATGTGTGCATGCGTGTATGTATGTGCTTGTGCCTAAACATGTGCATTAATAAACATTCAGTAAATATATGTATTATGTGATGCTGGTTAATTCAAATGACCATTTTTTTTACTTGTTATAGAAAGGCTTCATGCATTTCTGCAGAAAGATACCATCTGAGATTATGCTTGCTCATGATTTCATTAGACAGAACTCTTGATTGCAACTTATTCTGTTTAAAGTCTGATCAACTTTCTGAATTTGGCCATAGATAAAAATAGTATTATCTGTCTATCTCCACGTAATCCCAAACAACCTCTCCATATTGTATATAATGAGTACTGTTGGTTCATCCAGCTTGGATATTTTTAATATTGTTTTACATGTAAACATTTGTGAGAGTTAAGGGTTGCATATATATATGTCTGCCATTTTACTCGTTATACAAAAAAGCTGAATAGAACTTAAACTAATTAAAAGGCCTACCCTTTAGTATAATGCTTTGCCAATTAAGTTACTTTCTTCTCTTTAGCAGTCTGATTATGGTAGCTCAGTTTATAGTGATTTAAGTGACATTACACAATTTTTCAAGAAGTGAAGAGTAAAAGGCTGAGATAATTTAAGCAGATGTGACCCTACTAAATCCAGTTGTTTAGCAGCATTCCCAGGGTAGATTATGAAATGAGATATGTTATTTCAGTTAATGAATGTGACTCTCCTCTATTTGAATAGGACTATGGTGTTCACCAAGGCTGAACTTTATTCACATTCTGTTTTTTAATAGCTATAGATATTATGCTTTTGCACATACTCATACTAATAAAAATTGTTCCTTCAAATTGTTCTGTAATGCTTATGATAGAATTCTTATATATTAGATATTAATTGACACACTTATTCAACAAAGCAAACAAACTGCAAGAAATTACAAGTTATTCTATGAATCTCTCTGACTCTAAGCTTTTGTTTCTTATTCAACAATTATGTTTTAATCTCCCTCTTTCAGGGGTCTGTCAAATAAAAATTTAGGTTGACACTGCTAATTAAAATCTTCTCATATAACAAAACCTCAAATGATAAAAATCTATAAGCAAATATTATAAACTGGCCAAAATTATTGTATATTTTTTAATGTTAAAAATGTTCCCCACATGACTTTTCCTGAAAATATCAAATTTCCTCAACAATATTACTAATTACTAATATAACATGATAAAGAAAATATGTTTTTTTTTCTGCTTTTTCTTTTTTTTTTTTTTTTTGTGGAGAGAAGGAGCTAAAAGAACTCCATGTGTGATTCTGACACCTTCATCAAAAAAGATAAGTTATAATATAAATTGTTTGAAAATACTTTGCTCAAACCTAGATTACTTTCCTTTTTATTTCAACCATCTGCCAATTTAATATAATGCTTTATATATCATAAATTACTTGAAAATACTTTTTCAAACCTGGATTAATTATTTTTTCTATCATTTGACAACTTCATCTTTCAACTTTTCTAGAATGTCTAAAAGCTCCTAATTCCAAAATATATTCTTTTTTGCAACATAGAAACTGATGGAAACAATCCTCTTTTTATCATTTTCCATTCCTTGAAATAATTTTCCACTAATTGCTTGGCTTAACACTTCTAATAAAAACTTGAATACTGCTGCTATCTGACTTTGTTTTAGGACATACTGTTACTTTAAACTTTTTAAGTCTGTTTCAGGATATGATGTCATCCTTACAGGGTTTAAAACAAACTGGGCTGTTTTAAAATTTGTATCTGATGAAGTCGGTGTAATTTTGGAATATTGAGATGAAAGCACTTATATATTTTATTGTTTATTAAATAAAAAACGTGCTTGGTGGTTTTAAGAAGTGGTCTGCTCCTCTACACTTATTTTTGTGGACACTTCTAATAATAAATATTCAGCTAAATTGGATCTGCTTTACATTTTTCTTCTTCCTAGTGCTTTACAACTTATTCATTTACAACTGCAGGGAGCAAGCATATCAAGCTTAATTTCATTTAAACTATTGCTGTGGAAGCATATTTACACCATACCAGAACTGCGTTCTGATCAATTTCCTGCCATAACTAAGATTTCTGAAAGAAGCTGAGAGTACTTAAAAATGACCACATTAACAAAAATATAAAAAGTCTTGAATATTCATTTCAACACTAATTTACAAATATAATTTTTCTCTTTCCCAAGTTAAAGATGCCTTTTTTATCTTTGTTTAGAAAAAGAACTATTCAACAAAAGCCACTATTAGAGAATACTAATTTCTCAAAAGATTTCAGTGGACTTAAACAATTAAACTCCATTGGCACAGATGCAGACAGGTGGGCTCTTGGGAACATGTGTGGTTGGGTTGTCTCAGGTTTTCCTCCTTGGTGAGAAAAAACATAAACTGTATTAATCTGATAACAAGACATACACTCAGCAGTTAAGAAATATGGCTCCACTGTCCACCCCCCTCACATTATAACTCTAGTTCTAAATAGATTCCTTTATTGCTATTGAAAGTGTGTTTACAAAGAAGTTTACACTCTCAAATATGAAACAGCAGGTGCTTTTCTTCTTATTATAATTGAATCGTGACAATTTTGAAATATTTGATTTGTAACCTTTCTAATTTTGTTGGATATTTACTTTCTTCTCTTTTTTGCTCTGGAATGTAGAAAGAAGGGGAGATTGGGAAGGGAGGTGTGGGTCCTGGACCTCATACTGCAGTGATGGGTAATTCTGCAATTTTTGTAAACTCGTATCAAGGTTGTAAACAATTCATAAATTACAATTAAAAAAGAGATGACTACCAGTGTAGAATATGAGACATGAGAGTTTAAAAATATGTTAACATGTACAATGAAAGGACTAATAGGAGAATGTAGAGTAAACGGTAATGAATTATTTTTACAGAAGATCAGAAGATGTATTGCACAGTGGAACAAGGTAATACTGAGGTACCTAGAACTATTGGATTGACAAAGTTTTATATATTTTCCCTGTTTATCATATTGGCTCCCACTCCTTTTATTTATGTATTTATTATTTTGTTTTCTTTGTTTCTACTTTAGAGTTAGGGACAAAACAGAGCAATTACTAGAAAATGGAAATCAAAATCTAAACCAACTATATTAGAAGTAGTAAATATAGTAACAGAAATAAAAACAACAGGAACTGAGATATTTAGAAAAAGGATAGATGTAAACTACATACAGAAAAATGGGAATTGTGGGAACAATGTATACAGGGCAGGAATGAGGTTTAAAATAAGGCAGGAATTAAATGAGTTATGTATTGTTTGACTGAAAATGACTGGGTAGATTATAAGTGATGTATAATGTTTGCAACTTGGGAGTGTGTCAATATGGTTTGTGATGTAAAATGCTTGCAACTAGGATTGTATTGGTGTGGTTCTTCATTTATATTAATGTATGATTGCTTATGTAATAAGTGATGGTTTAATAAAGATGTTTCCTGTTTAAAGCAAGAGGGTAGGAACTGAATAATTTATGTAATGTTGCTTAGGTTACATGATATATAGCAATATATATTAAGTATAATGTTTGTTAATGTTAATTTAATACAATTTGATTACTTTTGTATAAATGTAAATTTGCCTATGTCACAAGTGATAATTCAATAAAGGTGTTGAGAAGAAAAAACAGAAGATAGAAGAATGAAAGGCAAATAAAAAAATAAAAAAAGAAGCAAGGGAGAAGAAATAAAAGTAGGAAGAAGAACAAAACAGAGAGAAAAAAATTGAATAAAAGAAAAGAAAGAGAACAACGAGAGAAGACCTGATGAGAAAAGAGGTGGTGAAATGAAAAGAAAATCAACATTAAAAAATGAGCATCAGTCTCTGAAAACACTGAAATATAAGATGAATGAAATGAGGGAATAGGAGATGAACAAAAGTAAATGGAATTAAATAATATTTTTGATGAAAATACTTTGCAATACAAACTTTAAACTTCAACAATATCATTTGATTTAGACACATAGTGCAACCCAGTAGGAGGATTCAAAAGAATAGGAAATAAATACATTAGGTTATTATGAACACTATTGACCTTTATATCACAGTTTAAAATATCATTGTGTATTTAGAAGAGAAGAAGATAAAATGAAAAAGAGAACTTTTAGAAGAAAAATAGAAAAGAGAACACACATGAAATGGTGTTATATAAACTGTGAGGGACAGCAATTAAGAATAAATAATAAATGTAATAGTGTTATAGAAAGAAACAAACATATTACTAATAATATAAGCGCACAATAATATGAATATAGAGATGAATAGCCACATAAAAAAATGAATAATGGTAGAAGGAATTCTAGAGAAGGGGAGGGGATTGTTTTCCCTGCCTGCTTTCTCTCTTCCATTATTGATTAATTATAGCATTTAAGAAATTTAATTAATAACATATGGAATTCAGTTTAAACAGAATGACAGTGACTATTATGAAAATTATTACTTAAAATAGCATACTTGATCCAGTTTAGTCTTAATTTCTCTTTAGTATCATAAAGGAGACCAACAGCACTTTGTGGATCATCTTTTCATAAATATTTAGACTAGATTGGTAGAGTGCTTTAGCTGAGGACATCTGACTAATGCAGTAAGCAAAGGATTCCAACAAATATTTGTTGATGTGTTTATATGCCAAAATATGTTTATTTGGATTTAAATTTGCTTGAGTACATTACTACAATTCATGTATTCAGAGAAATAAAACTGCAGTTTTGTATATAAAGTTTAAAGATAGTTTCAAAGTAGAATTCCATGAAGCATCCCTAAAAGATATAAACATATTTATAGTAAATTAGGAAAGATTGATATCATGGTTGAACTTAATATCATGTTTTAAAGTATTAATGATCAGAATATTGAACAGAAAAAAGTGCATTAAGTAAATGTCTCACAATAAATGAAGTAGATTAGTATTCTTTCAAGAAGCATATATTGTGTAAAGAAAAGAGGAATACTTCAGATCTAACTATTGTGAAACACTTTTTAATTTGCCATACAAACCACAAGAAGAGAGGGGTAATATTATTATGGGACAAAATCATGATTGTGTCCAGAACAATTTATAAAAGTAGCAATAAAGAACATTTGCTATGTCAGAAACAGAACATTAAAACAGCTTATTTACATTGTCAAGCATGCATGGAATTCCAGGCCTGAATGCCAAATATGCTAGAATCTATTTCTATAGGCTGTTTAATAATATGAAGGGTAATCTGATGCAAGGGAGAGATTTCACTTTATGGGATTAAGGGCAAGGGCAGCATTGTGGTTAGGGTTAGCACACATAAATAGACTGTGTGTGTGTGTGTGTGTGTGTGTGTGTGTGTGTGTGTGTGTGTGTGTGTGTGTGTGTGTGTGTCTTTGTGTGCACGTGTATGTGCAAACTCTAACCCGACCCCAACCTGACACATTACCTTACCAAAAATCCTATCCCTAAAGGTATCATCATTCACCCACACTACCAAAATTCCCTTCCCTAAGAATATCACTGTTCAGATAAATTATAGTATAAAATATTAATTGGTTGCAAAAGTTTGGGCAAGAACAACTTTCAAACTGTGAAGGACATTTTAAAACAATGATTATTGACAAAAATATAATGAAACAAATTTAATTTAATAAATCAGTAACAAAAACACCACCATTCTACAAAGCATTACTTTGGAAGGCCAAACATCATGCTGTTTATACAACAGATAGGACAGTGACAGTTCAAATAGCAAATAATACTACATGTGATTTGGAATCCAAGGCTGAGTGGAGTCATATTTTCTGTTCACACACATAATTTACCAAATTTTGATAACTTTTAAATTACTTGGTAGCATTTTAGACTGAATTGTTTGTTCTTAAAAAAACTACATAGAGCTAGAAAAACAATTACAAGAAAATGATAAAAAAAGAATTCATCTTAATCAGATTTAATCATTTAGTAGCAATTGATACATAAGAGGAAAATCAATACAAATAAGTTAAGATCAAAAATCCAATGTAATAAACATTTAATTCTAGCCTAAACTTTTTGCATTGATATATAAATATGATATTGATATTTTATAGACAGTCAAATAAATTTAAGGGAGGAGATGCTTGACAGGACAATACAAAGGAAAACTCAATAATGATTATTTAAAGGACACAGTTTGTATATAATGTGTGCAGTTATGTTATTTATGCATGTAATTAGTTGCTATTTTATTTTGTATCTTTGTTGTGATCTTGTAAATATAGTTGTGGTCCATTTTAGTAAAGAAAGTATGTATCATAATAATGTTTACTAGTTTCTTTAATACAAGGCTGCTGTAAGCATTAATAGGGATACAACAATCATTATGGCTGCATATTCGTTTTAGTCATTCTGCAATCTGTTTTTTTTTTTAATTCTGATATACCACATGAATTAACAATAATAAGGAGTATGCATGAATTTGGATAGATAACCTGATCCGTAATCGATATTGATATGCTTATGAAACCAATGGAGGGACAGCAATTTGGGATGCAAGTCAGTCTTAGAATGATTCATTTTTCCAAGTCTGATATGAGCATAGTGACTTAGACAAGGTGATAGTAATTGAGTTCTGATATTGTTTGACAATAACAAGGAAAGAGAAAGGAAGACAAAGAAGAGGTATATGAATGAGGACTGTAGACAATATCAAAAATGTACTTGATTGGAAACATTGTCACCAAGGAACAGATGCAGATGTGTATATAACAGTCAGCAAAGCAGTGAACTAGTTTTACATTTAATTGCTAATATTAACTGCACCACAGACTGTGTATGTTATGTTTCATGTTTAGATAATTAAGAAGTTGTGGTTTGAATCTTTCTCAAGAGAAGCTGGAGGGGTGAACTGTCTTATGTGAGGCAGAAGTTCATTACACTTACACAGACTTTCTGTGTAATGGGCCATACCAGTGGTTGGCCAATATATACATAGCATTTGAGCATTAGAATATCTCTTGAAATGTGGTGTGTCATAGAGTAATTTGTTTAAAAGATGGCACTTTGATTTGTAGAACTTGTGTACAACAGTTGGGTTTACTACAGGCACACATAGAGAAGCCAATGGATGAAGGACAGTGACTTGTTGAGTCTGATTGAAAAGTGTAGCTATCTGCTACATTGTTTCCCTTCTATATGCCTGCCTTATTGTTTCACTATTGTGTGCCAAGCACCTTAAATTAATCTAATGAGTAATGCTGTAAAGCTGCTCCAGGTGATGCATTAATACACCCAAGGCCCAGTCACTTTTACAGTAATAAGATTTACTCAATTCTCTCAAAATATGCCTTATATATGAAATACATCCAGGTCACACCCATGCACTGTTTTGTTCTGTCATCTAATGTAATTTACAAAAGCATTATTATACCTCTGCAGACTTTAAAATATTCTGGTAACACTATGACGTGCACTTTCTACCAGTGCAATTTCACACTGATTGCATGGTTTCCAGGAAGTTATACTGAGATTCGGATGTAACTTGTCTAGTGGCATACGGGATTGGTGCACTTTCTACCAGTGCAATTTCACACTGATTGCATGGTTTCCAGGAAGTTATACTGAGATTCGGATGTAACTTGTCTAGTGGCATACGGGATAGACTATCCACTAGCCTTTAGGCAACCTTGTGCACGTGCGGTATTATTGTATTTTGCCACTTCCTTTTCACAAAGCAAAATATGATATATCATAGGGTGATTAGTACTCCATATTCCTTTCTTTTTCTGCAATTTTCTGCCATTTGCCGATCACACAGTTGTCTGTCTTCCAGTGACACCCTCATTCAAAGTATGCTGCATTAAATACCAGCTACAATACACCTGCATTACCTACTATAGGTCTTTCTAAAATCTATTTTCTCCATTTAAGGATACTAGTCAAATTTTGTATTGTCAAAGTATAACCTGTACTTGCTTTGAAAGCCCAGCATGTTCTCTGGCAGTATTTAAGCTTTACTACATACTGTCTTTTACCCTGAAAGTTATCCTTCAATAACATGGTCTGCTTCTAATCAAATAGATTTCAATCTGCCATGTACTACTGGCAGACACCTGCCACTTGTGACAGAACAAAAATACCTTGGGATTATCTTGGATTCTACTCTGTCACTATTTACACACACAGACAATAACACCAACAAAACTCAATGCCAACTGAAGTTATGTTGTAGGATATCACATTCCATTTCCCCTCGGTTCATAGCACCATAGCCAGAAACATGCTTATTCCAAAGGCCGGGTATGGATGTCTTCTGATAAAGTTACAATCATGTTCAAATACATAAACATGCAAACTACTGTTAATAAAATCAGCAGATACATACTACTTGAAGAATTCCATTCTCATCACTGCCAACTACTAGAGCATTTTGACTGGTTGCCTGTTAATGAAAGAGATATTTTTTTATTTTTCTTCACAAATTTACAAAATATTCAACCTGGGGCACTGCCTTCCAAAACATATTTATAAATCAAACAACCAAGCTACACACCAGAAGGCCAGGAAGAAGCCCTAACTATCATTGGAACAATGTATGTATGTATAATCTATTTATATAGACAAATATATATCTATATCTATATCTATATATGTATATATATATATATATATATATATATATATATATATATATATATATATATAGACATACACACACACACACACACACACACACACACACACACACACACACACACACACACACACACACACATATACATATACTGTACATATGTATGCATGTGTGTCTATGAATGTATTAGTTACATATATAAACTTTAGCCAAAAACTATTTTGGACTGTCAATCTCAGTTGTATGCTCAGTTGTATGTACTTTAAATAAATTCATGGATGTATAGATACTCTGTATAAATATTTGTAATGTATTGTTCACATGAACTGATATTTTCTTTCAATCAGCATGCTGTCAAATTCTTAACAAATGTATTTTCTGTATTGTTTTACCATGCATTGGTCTACGTCTACTTGTTTTTCATTGGAATATACCTATTTGTCCTTGCAATGCACTATGGTGCCTGGGTCATAGCTGAAAATGGTCTGCTGACCAGTCCACTTAACCTGCTTTCAAATGAAATGCATACATAAAAAAAAAAAGTTTTATTTTTCAGCAAGTCTCCTAGGAAGTTTCAAAAAAAATTGTTGATGTCCAGATATACTACTACATTCACACATTTCTCCGTGTCCACCAAGGACTGGCACAACCTTAGATGTACCAAGAATTCAAGAATTGATACTGTCAGTGGACTGAGTATTAATATGAATCTCTGTAACCTTGCCAAACAGGATCTTCTCTATGGAGTTCAACAGAATGGAGTAAAGACATGGAGCTGAAATACCCTAGATCTCTTCCTTAGATCATCATATAGGCCAGCATTTCTGGCATCATTATTATGGAGACACTAAGGAGGCAGTTGTCAGCAGCTTCACCTAAAACCACTGCAAGCAATTAATACCCTAAGATGTACTACATGTAAACACCAAGTCTTACTTTCAGAATTCTGTTGATATTGCTCTCTACTGTTCCTCTAAATTATACTTGCAAAAAGTTGCGTGTTCCTACCCAGACCTACTATACCAGCAAGCACAAACATTGTTCCTTCCTATACAAATGCACTGGAGAAAAATTAATTCACTCATTCTGTCTGACAATATTGTGCTTCAGTTTACCTCTTTTTGCTTCCAGTGAAGAAGTTACCTGCTATTTTCTTTTATTTTCTGACACATATTAAAATGCATTTTAACCATCCTTCATTCCCCAAACAGCTCCATTTCTAAAGCTATCTTGGCTTGCCAAATAATCTTCACTGATTTTATTAATTTATTGATTGATTTATTTACTTTTAGAAGGCATTTATATTAGTCTGTCTCTCACCCTCTCCCATACTTTTTAGCCTTCTTTATATCTTCTACTTTTTACGGATAATCTTACTTATGTCTCTGTTTTGCTAGTTACAGAGGCATGGTTTGAAGACAAAGAAAATACATCCTCTGTCCCTGGGCTTAGGGCCTATCTTGTCTTTGGATTTACTCTCATTTGTGGGAGACTGTCAGCATTTATCATGGATAATATTACCTTACAGTAGATTCTGTAATACACCAAATCTGAACTCCCAGATATCCAAATCACCCAAAACAAGATTAATTCCCACTTCATAACTAGATAGCTATAGAATACACTCTGTTCCTCCTTCTGAGCATGACTGACATCTTTAACACCAAACTCCACAGCAACGGAAATAACAGCACGGACTGAGAATAAATAAAATTTAATTGTGATTCTGGTACCTCGGCCTTCGCCTTCAAAAGGAATAGTTCACATACTCAGAAACAAGCCTATAAGAACCACCTTACATTTCATTAATTGAAATCAATTAACATTGTTTCAAAAATTTAAAGCCACATTTACAAAACTTCTACTAAACACTTTTAACTATATTTATTACATGTTAAATACTTTTACATTAAATAGTAAATAACACAAACAGTTCCCATTACACATCCACAAATATTATTCATATTTCCAAATTTATACCATTAGGATAGAGAGTATTGAAGTTAATAATATATTTTGATTCCATATTTAATAACCTCCTCTGAAAACTATGGTTTGTCCCCCCCATCCCATAAGGTTTGGCTATAACACTAAAAATTAAATCTCTCACCGAACCTCCATGTTCTTTATGAAAATGACTAGCCACAGGACTATCAAGCCTTACATTTCTAATGTCTCCTAGATGTTCTAGTATTCTTAATTTTACCTTACGCTTGGTTTGTCCCAAATACCATTTTTGTACAGGACAATTACACGCAATAGCATAAATAACCCCAAATGAGTTACAATCAAAATGATCTATGGCATTATATAAAATGCCATTGATCCTTGTACCATCTAAATTCCTAATTTTATCACATACCTTACATCTACCACATGCATATGCACCTGCGTTGGCCAACTTTTTCCTTCTGCCTTTGTTTCTTACTAGCTCCTGGCTGTCTTCAGCAGTTTTGGTGTTTTTTGGTGACATCTTTAACACCTTAGCTGAAATTCTCATTAAACCCAACACCTTCCTATGGGGGACTTCAACTATCCATTATTAAACTGGATAACCTACGCTGTCAGTGGTGGGCAAGCCCAATGCTTCTTTCATAGTATAAATGTAAACTCATTTCTGCAGTTAATTAGCTATCCTCTAGGTTTCTCAATACCCTTGATCATATCCTCTCATAAGTATCCACTTCTTGTGTACATCCAGGTGTATCCTCTTTCCTTGTTAAATAAGACAAAAAATCTGTGATATTTTATTTTAAAACCAGTGGTACTTCCCCTGCAAATACCTCTTTGTTTAGGGGCTTCTCAAAAGCAAACCAGCTACTTAATGACCTAAAAATGATCTCATCCATTGTCTCAGATAATGTACCAGGTCACCTGATTATCACTGTCAAATCTAGCCTTGCCAAACGTTTACTCAGCTTTTTCAGTCACTCCTCTGGTCACATTCCCAAAACCTGGAAAACAATCACTGTAATGCCACTGAACAAGGGTAGCTCAATAACAGACCATGGTAACTACAGATCCATTAGTCTCACTAGCCTCATATGTAAAAATTTGGGGCATATTATCTCTGACTTTGTTAATTTGAACCTTAAAAATCTGTTAACCATGGAACCTTATCAGTTCAGCTTTTTCAAAAGAAGGCCCTTCCTTTTAACCTCATTACTTTCTTTAAAAATTCGCCAAAGCAGTGGATGGTGGTTACACAGTACATTTAGCATATCTGTATCTGGCCAAGGCCTTTGACACAATTCCCAATGCAGGCATTAGCATCAGTCTTGTAAATCTATAAATCCCTATTTGTGTGATGGATAACTAATTGTGTCTGACAGAACTCATGTGGTTAGACTCCCTGGTGCCAGTTCTGAAAGCAAAAATGTTACCAGTGGCGAACTACAGAGCTTAAAGTTGGGCTCTCTCCTCTTTGTTATCTATTTCACAGGGTTCAGGCCAATACTCATGGCCTATGGTTATCTAAGTTTACAGAAAACTACAAACTGGGAGTTATTATTCTTTCATCCAGTGAGTCACAATTTCAACTATATGAGTTTGGCCTTGTTAACAATCGGTGCTAAGACAATGGTTTCAAATTAAATGTGAAAAAAATTTAGCATAGTTAATTTTTGTAACATTATTTTCCTATACTATAAAGATGACTCACACCTCTAATCAGGAATTGTTTTAAGAGTTCTTTCTCTTGCCTTTTGACCATCATGTCTCTGTACTAGTTAAGAAAAACTTCTTTCTGGTTCATCTAATTTCTAAATTATTGAATGGGTTTGGTTTTATTAGCCTGAATGTGTCCATAAAGACTTATACAGCTAGTGGGGTTTGGCTTTATTGGCCTGAATTTGTCCATAAAGACTTATACAGCTAGTGGGTTTTGACTTTATTGCCCTGAATCTGTCCATAAAAACTTCAAAAGAAAAAGTAAAAAGTCATGGGCATTCAGAAGTCATAGAGCTGAAACACTTGATGTCCTTAAGGGGTCATTTGCATATATCCCATAGGCCTCTATTACAGGAGGTTTAAGGTATCACACAATGAAAACTGTAGCTTGGCTAGGTTTTTCTTGTAGTTTTTACTAATTGGTTTTTCTGTGCGACCTTTTTACTTTTTTTTAAATTACTGAATTTAATGCTATAATGTCATGTATTTGTTTAAACATATCACTCATATTGAGAGTCCTCGGAAGTTCCTAACTCAAAATATTAGTAGTTTGAAAAAAATCATAGTTATCAGGACAGACTGACAGCCTTCTCTTTATACTCAATTTTTAATAGACTCCTCTTTAGAGATCTGGACCTAGCCTTTAGAGCCATGAAAGATCCAACCCTCCTTCACCTTTTATTCCTTCACAGAAGAAATGGTTCTTCAAATATCAGGTTAAAGAAACTAAATATTCATCAACAGACAAGTAAGACACATTTGTTTGATTGATTCATATCTGAACATATCCTTCACCTCTGGAACAACCTTCAACTAAATGTCAAGCAGAGTTGCACCCTTGCCACCTTCAAGATAAACTTAGATAATTGGATGGGCAGCCTGAAATTCTCTTCCTATCTGTCTTGTATTGTCCTCAGGGAGACTGGAGGGAACTTTTTAATATAATTTTTGGATGGCTTATAATGGTCTGTAGACTGATTACCTAGTACTATGAACTTAGTTGTCTCACCCCCCACCCCATCGATCTTCCAGCACAAGATTTCTATCCTTTGAAAACTCTTCCTCTTCCAAAATGCATTTCTAAAATCTTATGTCTTGAACAGAATGGCAGGTACCTTTAGTTGGCCAAAATCTTTAGGATGTCTTCCAAACTCTGTGAGAGTCAAGCTGGCCTATAAAAGCAATGACAAGTGCAATTCAAGCAAAGCAAACCTTGAACTCTAAAAAGATGTATTTGAAATATTGCAAACAAAATGCTGTAACATTTGTATTTCATAGTGCAGGCCAGCCAGCCAGCTTTAAGAGATCCCTTTTCTTGCCCATCTATATTTCATTAGTCTAAGAATTAACTGCCCCACTACAAAACCCCTTGTTTCATTAGTCTAAGAATTAACTGCCCCACTACAAACCCCCTTGTTTCATTAGTCTAAGAATTAACTGCCCCACTACAAAACCCCTTGTTTCATTAGTCTAAGAATTAACTGCCCCACTACAAACCCCCTTGTTTAATGGAAACTTTTGCAATATTTCTAAACTTTCAGTGAATAGGGTTATCTTTTAAGCAGTACCTACCTCCTAGTTCTAACTTGATAGGATATTGATATAAAGCTAGTATCTTGCTAACTTGTATCCCCAGGCCTCCTCTGAAAAAAGATCTTATAAGCACCAGTCAGACTAACATGGTAAACAAATGTCAATAAATAAATTATTACACTGAGCTTATTATAACTCCACATAAATGAATTCCTGGTTATTATCCATTTTTGGCAATAAAAAGATTTAAGCCTTTTTCTAAACCCTCAGAAGTCATGGACTAGACTGTTACTTCTTGCATAAAAATTGGGTAAAAGGGACTGTCTTCAAAAGATGGTACAGTTAACATCAGTCAGCATTACTGATACTGGTAAACACTGTTAAAACACTGTCAGTGCATTTTTTCTGTTGTTTGTAGTTTTATTACTTCCTGGCCTGTTTGACACTGCACATAACAAAACTTAATAAAACACTAACTAAAACATATCTCTTTGAAAAAAAAAATACATAAAAAGATGAGCTTTGTTGCAAGCTGAAACAAAGGCCTCTAGCAAAGTAAAATATTAAAAAAAAAAAATAGAAAAGCTAATATGACTTACATGGCACTGAAATGACTACAGACTGTCATCTGGATTCAAAAATAAAATATGCTGGGGGTAAGATGCAATGTGAAGTCACGGTCATTCTAAAATACTAGTGATCTAGGCAGAGTGTTTTGTTCCTTCCATTTCTTATTTGGAACCTGGGAGTGAATCTTGATTGTATACATACTATGCTTTATAAAGGTCATTATATCTTTCAGTGAATTTCAGCAATAATCAGGTCAAGATGGTTTCATGGTTGCCATTTTGGTAGAATTTACTGGTTGAAATGATATTCAATGAACTCAAATAATATAATAAAATTATAATTTTCACTTTAGAACTTAACCCCCATCAAGCAGAAGGAGACCACTTCTTGTACCGTTTATTACATACGTGTATTCTGAATTGCCACACCTTTGGCAAAACAAGAAAATCCCAAATCATTCAATCATAATCAATCAATCAATCTATGTATCTATCTCTATAAGGCATGTTAAACAAATAAGACCAAACATAAAACAATCAGGACCACAAAGGATAGAAAAACAGCTGTATGCAGCCAAAGGGATTATGTTGGTACTGAAAGTTGAGAAGAGTTGCAAATGCTGTTATAGAAGAGGTCCTGTAATGTGTTAAATTCAGCTTCTGCCAGAGAGGTGTAATGAATAAATGAGTCTATATCATTATTTCAAACGTTCAGATCCTCGAATCCCTAAAGGCCGACACCAAAATATCAAACCACAACTACACTGAACATTAAAAAGCGCAAAATTCTAAGTATCGAATTGCCATCGTTGGCCAACTCCTGCTACATACTGCCTACCCAAACAAAATAATCTAAACTTCACCTATGTCAACACTTATTTATCCCCTGTGCTAATTAAATGTGAATAACACATAAATATATGTGAAATGTGAACACCCAAGTACTGAAAAAGTTCAATTTCTGTAGTACGTTCAAACTGTCAACTGTATGTTACACTTTCAAAAACAGATCTATCGCTCAAAGAAATTCACCTGGAGAGCACTCATTCCTCTTTCTGAGCACTGCTTGCATACAAGCCTGCTTTTCAACACTCCTATGCTTTTTAGGTGAAGGTGGACAACCAGACTGCAGTTGTAATCTGATCTCATTAATCCTGTTCTGCTCACGCACTAGAACACTCATAATAGCTGGGATGTCTGAAATACGCCTACCTAAAAGATATCTAACACAGCGATGCCATCTCTCAACATAGTTTTGTGTACATGGAAGGCACAGATCATTTAGAGAGGAAACATTCCAAAATGCAATAGGAAACATTGGAGGAGATCTTGACACGTGCAGACCTAGTGCTTTCTTTATGCACACATCCTAAAACATACACCTCTGCAAAATAAGACAGCAACAGCTTCCCCTCAACGGGAAATGTCTTGCACAAAGCATTAAATGCAAGAACAACCTCATCCTTCTGGAGGAAAGAAAGAGCTATTAGCTTTTTCACACATAACTGAAAATGTACACACCTGCCATACAAAGTAGCCAATCCTAGAGACTGCACCTTTCGCCAAACATCCTGTGAGAAATGAAACCGACACCCTTTAGATGTTATCTGATGGAAATTATGTCTAACACTTTTCATAGCTGCCATTTCAAAGTCACATAAAATAAATTCTACTCTAGCCACTAGATCAAGAGGTGACAACAGCTCATGCACACACTCCCATAAATAGTTGTATGTCTCTTGGACGATTTTTGTCACATCAAGCAATACACCAATGGCACACATTTAGTACTTTCTCCAACTGAAATCAACCCATGCACACTATACAGTTGCCAACACAGCTGACCCTTTGTGAGAAAAACTCCATCCATTAACCATAACTTACATGTGCATAAATCCTGCAAATTCTCCTCTGTACTGAACACTAACACATGAATATTGGCATTAAGGTCTACCTTACGCTGCTGTATGAAGCAACCTTCCTTCAAAACACACTCTAGCATTCACTTCATTTAAAGTGGTTGATACCAATTTATAGGTAAGCATCTTCCTATGCTGCACATGATTTACTTGTTGTAGCTTGGAATGCCTAGAAGGCAAGCTTAAAGTACTCTCTACCAAAGTGCTAGCAATAATGTCATCCACTACTAACGCTTGTGTAGCCCCACTTAACCGGAATGTGTCTTTGAGTTGGTGACATGCAATATGTGGTGAATGGGCATGACATACTGACTTTAACAACAATTCCCCATCTACCTGCTTCATGGTGATTGCTCAGCCCTTGCACTTACACGCCTGCTTATACTTGCAGCACCAGTATTTCCTATCTTTGCTAGTTTTCTCTAATGTATAGAGATACCCATCTAAATGCAGCATTTCCCTATTCTTCTGCGATGTTACAGTGCTATAGCACATCCCTAGACTACCAGGAGGTACATCAGAAGCGCTAGCCATTTCTAACAATGACACATAGTTGAACGTACACAACTTACGTGTTACTGTCTTAATTTATAGCAAAATGAATAAACACATACAACTTACAGGTTTCTATTGGGCTACACAAATATAGTACTATATATGCACTTCACTTAACCCTACTTCTAACCCTAAGGTCAGTATCTATTGCACATGTACGTTAAATGTATTACTATGTATGCACTTCACTTATCCCTACTTCTAACCTTAATGTTAGTATTTATTGCACATGTATGTTAAATGTATTACTATGTATGCACTTCACTTATCCCTACTTCTAACCCTAAGGTCGGTATCTATTGCACATGTACGTTAAATGTATTACTATATATGCACTTACCTTATCCCTACTTCTAACCCTAAGGTCAGTATCTATTGCACATGTACGTTAAATGTATTACTATGTATGCACTTCACTTAACCCTACTTCTAACCCTAAGGTCAGTATCTATTGCACATGTATGTTAAATGTATTACTATGTATGCACTTCACTTATCCCTACTTCTAACCCTAAGGTCAGTATCTATTGCACATGTGCGTTAAATGTATTACTATATATGCACTTAACTTAACTCTACTTCTGAACCTAAGGTCAGTATCTATTGCACACGTACGTTGATTTCCTATGCAGGATAAGGGAATCTCCTACTGACGTTTTACCTTAGTAAACATGATGTGGCCAACTACGGAAATGCGATATTGTGAATTTCGCAGTTTTTAACGTTCGGTTAACTTGCTGTTCGATATTGTGGTGTCGGCTTTAAGGGATTCGATTATCTAAATGTTTGAAATAATGATTATAGACCCGAATAAATTTAGCCAGTCTCTGACCATTCCCATTAATACCCTTCTAGTACAAATATTTCCATTATGAGTATACAAAAAGAGCTAAACCAACTAAATTAATAAAATGAAACCCAAACTAAGAATACTGAAATAATAGTACAACATATACAAATGCAACATACTGAGGCGATTTTGCAGTCTTAAACCTTGACTGATGACTTAAGCCAGCCATGAACAAAATGCATTTTCTACAATTAGGCAATTACACTGTGAATGAACATAATTTGGGTAACAATTTAATCTGATGAAACATGAAATTTTATGGATTAAGTAATGGATATCCAATGACACTGTCAACTTTCTAGAGATCATAAACACCTAACAGCTGTTTAGTAAAAGCCTTATTATTACAGTTGAATAATTATAATAGTAACATGGGTATCCAAACTTTTAATTCAGCCTAAGGAGCCAATAAAAGTATTCGCCTTAATTATGATGTCAACAAGTTATTGCTAAATAGTGTTATAGTACCAGTACTTTTCTCCTCCTTCCCCCTTGTGCTGACAATCATCTGCCAGGCACCTTCTCCTATGGCTTCTGAGCCCCTTGCCCAGTTCTACCCACCTTGATGGAGCCACTATTAATTGGGAGGAAAGAGGAATGGGAGAGCTGTCTGACACTGCTATTACTCCTGCCTAATGATGTCACTGGTGAGAAAGGATGGGCAAGTGCAGAACTGCACAGAGGAGACAGACTGGAGCCAAAGTGCCTCCAGCATCATATTTACATATAGTGTTCAGTATGAGGGCTGTTTTTTGCTTTAGACTCTACCTCCCACATACAGGAGAGATGTCATGAGAATGGTACTGTGAGGAAGATGACACAGGTAATACATCACTCTTTTACCAGTCAACCTACA
Source organism: Protopterus annectens (assembly GCF_019279795.1). Classification (NCBI taxonomy): domain Eukaryota; kingdom Metazoa; phylum Chordata; order Ceratodontiformes; family Protopteridae; genus Protopterus; species Protopterus annectens. The sequence goes on from NC_056732.1 coordinate 670,871,972, forward strand.
GAAGCAAAAGCTGTAATTACAGCCCCCAGATCACTGCTAAGGATGAAGAACATATGTGTTGTGTGGCTGTCACCGCAAGTTGTTGAGTATTCACATGCCTTATCACTCCCTCCACCTCTGGCCAGCTCCAACAGCTACCTGAGCCAGTAACGGAATTCAGCTCATCTGGGTCAAAGGTCATAGTTAGCATTTTATCCTTCTTTGTCAAACAGACTGGCTTCATGTGCTAATACTTGAAAGGACAAGTGTTTGAGTGCAGTTACATTGATAACATAGTTCACAGTTGCTATTTTCATCTTTTATACCTGTTTTTTACAGATAACATGACAACATAAAGTAGCAGAACATGCACACACAGGGTCTTTGTTTATATTTAGAACTGTCTTGAACTAGGTTTTTTGAATTTGCATTGACTCAGACAAGTATTTGACATATTTAGCTATCTGAGACCCAGCTACCTTCTCTTCCAGGCTGGAGTCTTTAAACATCAGTGAGAATGGTTTGATATGCTCTCTTCTCAATTTATCGCCACTCCGTAAGTCGATGGCGTGTTCTATTCGCTTGTTAATTTCCTCAGGCCCAGACTGGACATGCAAAGCTTGTGCAAGATGGTTTGGAAGCAGATTTATTGAATTTCTTGTTAGGGCAGCCAGAGTCTAGGGGAAAGCACATGCAGATAGTATAAGCCTGCTAGTCCCCTTGGGTTAAAATGCAGTGTACTTGGTCATCTTGCATTGCAATCCTAATAGCATCACATGCATTTTACTCATTCATGTAACCTAAGAAAGTCATACAGAATACTATCTGTTAGCAAGCTTAGTCACTTTTCTCCATACAACACAAACTTAAAGTGCATTTCAGGTTTTCTCTTACAAGGATGTTTACCATCTATCTTGTATCCCCATTCCTTTAAAAGGTTACAAGTTCAATTCTGCATTCTGCCCAAAATAAATGAAACATTTTTTGCCTCTTTCATGCTTGACAGTTCTCTTTTGGACAGTAGGGGACTTATTTGATGTTGCTGGCCCAAAGTGACAACCTCTAATGCTTGATTATTTTTAATCTTTTAATAAACAAACCTAAATTTAGCACAGATGCATTTTCTTTCATTGTCTAGAACATTGTCTGTAGCATTAACTTTTGCCAAGATCCATTTCATGAAATGTTAAAAATATATACAAAAATTTGAAACCAATACTTGAGTTTTTAATTGTATTGTTCTTTTATCATGTCAGCGAAATGAAATTATTTTATTTCAGTCTCATTGCTACATCAATGAATTAGAGGCCTCAGTGAGTTAAGCCAGCATGAGATTAGACTATTATAAATGTAGTGAAGGCATCTTCCTGAGATTTTCAGATGGCAAAGAAACTGCATAATAAAATGATTAGATATTACATCAGATGGACAGTGCTCCAACTCTGAGAATATAAAGTGAGCATTAAACTACAAAGCTAACATTTACCTTAAATTTATACATTTGCAGGAGCAGGTCATGATAAATGCCAAACAGTACCAGGGATCTTGCATCAGGTACATGAATTTGTTTTTATTTTACTGCACTTTAAGATGATTCTTGTTATATATGACCATTTGCTTGAAAAATATTTGCTATTTGCTCTTTGAACAGAAGATTAACAGCTCTGAAAAAACATACACTAATTCTATGCTCATGTTTGTTACCATAGTCACTGATAGCTCAGAGACTGCAAGTAAAATAATGCTTCAATTTTCATCCTAACCGCACCTGCACCTTAGGTGTTCACCTGCTGACACAAGTGAAAAATTACCTTATCTGCATTTTTCATTCTAGGCTCTGGAGACTAATATGGCTTGTGAAGCTGTTAGCCTATTGATCAATCTTTGAATTGCAAAGTTCTGGGCCTTAAGACAGGAGAAGAACATTCAGAAATAATTTCAGATTTTATTACTCATTTGGATACAGTATGAAAACTGATCCCAAAAGTAAAAGAATTTAAGGAAATAAATCTAGTTGCATTATTAGTGAAAGAAACATTATTTTAGTGATTAGATTTCCAGTCCTTAGGTCTGTATTATTCTGGCATGTACAAGGGTAAACTGCACATCCCTGAGGTTAGTAATTGAATTCCTGGTACTTTAGCCTTGCCATGTGAAAAAATGCAGTAGCATTCTTATCAAAATAAGATACAAAATCTCGCTTGTGCTACTTTGTGATAATTAAGCAGTCATTTAGACTTTTAAAGTCAGGTGGACAGATCAGCAGAAAAAAATCTTACTGGTGCAAGCAGAAAAATGCAGGATTGATGACACAAAGGATGTTTAAACAGTAGCTTGCATGCTCCAAAGCTCTGTTTCAACAAGCACACAGGCATACAAATTATTCAGTTTATGGGCTGTAAGTTAAGACATGCAGCTTTGGGTTAGAGGATGTGTATCACATTGTTTCTGTGTTATTAAGGGTTAGACACTGAACACATACAGTCACTCTGGAAGCAAAAAGCATAACAAATGCATAAAAAGGTCTGCAAATGAAGACCGAGAGCTTCATCACAGCTGACTTACTTCTTACAAACCAATTTGCCAATAGAAGTAAATATTTCTTACTGCAGCAAATACAGAAATGTTTGGCAATCTGAATGGATGCAAAGAACTTGATTATATTAAACACACTGATCTCACAAAGTGGTAAAGAAGTAATTTTGCTATGACTTTCAGCTCTTCATTTCAGAAAAAAAGCACACTTCATTTTAATCCCAGTGCCTGTTGTAGAAACATCTATTATACAGTACTATATTTTCACATTCTGCTATGTTAGTTTGCTATTGAAGACTGTTAATACAACCATTACCTTCAGATTTCAGCATAATTTAAAAATAACCCAAGGCATTTTATATTACCCAGCTGAAATGCTACCCCAGTGTAGGACACTTACATAAAAGTGAGATCTATGTCTGTACATGTACGAGTTACAGTTATAAATCTTTTCTTGTGCTGTTTCTGAAATATATAAGCTATGCATGCTGATGGTGTACTATAACCACCCTCTCTCAGTTTGACTTTCATGATGTTGGTCAGTAAAAATATGTTTCTATTCCTACTAGCTCATAAGTTCAGAATTAAAAATAAAGATAAAATGCATAGCTGTAGCTGTTTTCACTATATAATTTTGATTGCCAACATTTATAGAAGTATGGTATGTTTATAACAATATGCAGAATGTAAGTTTTTGTTAGGAATTTTTCAAATCTAATTCCATTCTTCTGCAAGGAGTAGGCACACTATATATATATATATATATATATATATATATATATATATATATATATATATATATATATATATATAGTTCTGTGTGTTAGTTCCACCTTGCTCTTCATTTTAAACAATTGAAGATCATATGTTTTTGAAATTAATCTAACTTGTTTTAACAGAAGCTAACTTAGGATCACATATTGCATAGACTTTATTTTTGATTAAAGCATTTGGAATATTACTAACATAAGTTATAATGGAATAACCCACGTGCATTACTAAGTTGGAATTTCATTAAACATATGTTACGAAATACCGTAGGAATTTATTTGTTCTGCTACATAAGGGCACTTTCTTTGATCTGCTAGAAAGGATGTGGTGATGAATTTTGACTCATAACTCAGCAATCTGGATGACTGTTCTTCAGCATTTATTACATTTTTACTCTCTCTCTTCCCAACTTTCTTTCTTTACTAGCTCTTACAGCTCTGGTCCCTAGTACTTCACTTTCGGATATGTCTTCCCATCATCAGTAGTGACTTAACTTTATTGTTCTTTATATTAATCTGCTGTTATTTAATCATTCTAAAAAATGGTAAAAGATGTGGCTAGATACCAGTTGGGTCACATAGTGGCTTACTGGGGTCACTGATTGTCCTTTGCACTGTATAGTTCTGATAACTGGTTGTGCTTTGCTATCTGTGAGCTACCATGCAGTGACCTGTAAGATCGGTGCTGGCATTAGTTAAATGGATGGGGGGGGGGTTGGGGTAGTAAGCTAATATTCTGTCTCAGTACAGTTGAATTATATCCCTTATAGTTAGAACAATGAACATAGTTCCCAGCCAATGATCTTACATATAATATAATGTCAGAGAACTGACTAGTGATATTTTAGTTTGTGTCACTGAAAATTTATGTAATCAGGTTAGACAATTACATCATAAGAAGATAAGGGATTTCTTTGTAAAAATAAATATTAGCACCTGTGCCACATTAATGCTGTTTCAGACCATTATTGTAAGCAAAAAAATGCATTTTAGCCAACATGACAGAAGAAGTTCTGTTTACATATTGTTACAATACTAGGTACCAATTCTTCTTAATTATGAACCACGGTACCTAATATTCCATAAAAGTTTGTCAGAAACTGTAAATGCTATAAACCATTGAATGACTGCAAATTATCTTTGCTTGTAACCCTCCCCTCCATGAGTTAGGTTGCTCAGCATCCATGGCAAGGTGCACACTTGATTGAGCAATTATCCCACTATCCACTACAGACTGCTCTAGCCAGAATTACACTACCTGAAAGATTGCTTCTTTTCAGCTAAACAGGGTTCCAGGACCCCTTCACCAAGCATAGCTATACCCACTATCCATCACAGACTGCTTTAGCCAAAATGACACTGCCTGAAAGACTGCTCCCTTCCAGCTACCAGAGCTCCAGGACCCCTTCACTGAACATAACTATTGCATGGCCGAGCAATTTTTAATAGCATACCAGTCCTCTTACTGCTTATATTCTTATGTTTTAACTGCTCCCAGTGTGCACACTGCCTAGTGATATAGAATATTTACCCCCCCACCGATCAACTCCATAAACCTCTTGCAAGCACTCCCTGCTTGCACCACTGCTTAACTTACTGCTTTTCTATATCTTTCAGTAGCAATGTTTTTTTCCTGCATAACTGAACCCTGTCTTACTTAAAAACTTTACCCTAGGTATACCTTTAATCCTTTGTAGTTTCTACTCACTTCCTTATCACTTCTAATTCTTCTTGTCTAGGTGTTCACAGTCCTTATTTTAACCTTGAATTTTATAAAGATCAGCTTCTGTCCCTTTCTCTCTTCCCCTTAAATTCTACTAGTTTACTTAGCTTGATTCAAGAATTTCCAGCACGTACTGATTGTTTTTTCCTTTGGGGCGACTCTCTATTTATCTTGTATATGCATTAAATTTAGTCAAACCACCAACCCCAGTCTTCCCATGATCCTTTGCATCCTACAAAATCCCTCGGCCTAAGGGAACGCCATCTTTGCTTGTAACCCTCCACTCCATGAGTTAGGTCTCTCAGCACCCATAGCAATGTGCTTGATTGAAGGATATTGTAAACAAATGCAATTTTTGTCAAAATTGTTTACTTGTTAATGCTGTTGTTGCTTGTTCTTATTATATTTATGACTTGCCTTACCAATGATGTATTCAGCACATGTTTCTGTGTTTTATTTTTTCTGTAAAAGTTTCTGCCAATAGCTGATGTTGTTTCATGCAGTATAATGTCTGTAACAGCCACTAGTTGACTGCTTCTTTGAGTTGCTAGCTTATTCCACTAACACAGCTTACAGTAATTGCGATTACTTCTGGCATAATTATTAAGGCTATATGATCTCGCTTCTTATTCTGATTAACTGTTTCTGCTTAGCGACCACCCTGATTGATTGTTTCCTGACTAATCAAGGTATTCCCTAAAACTTTGCTTAAGTTTTTTTACTGCAGCTAACCAAGGTATTTCATAAACCTTTCCTTAAGATTTTCACTGTAGTAGCTTATCTTGCCTATTGACCATTCTGGTTGTGTGATTCCTGGCTATCCAAGGAATTTCTTCCCTTACTGATTTACTTAGACAGATTGCACATACTGTAGATTGCTTTATACCTGTGCAGCCTTGTTCTACTGCCTAGTTTTGTGTAGCTCTCAGTTATACTTAAGCTTTCCCATCAGTAATTATTAATTATTTTGTAGTTATAGACACAATACTGTAATATCTTGCTGTTATCATCCCCTCCTCCCTTAATAATTCATCTGAACTTCTTCTCAAACAGCAATAGTTGCTCTCAACTGTAAATCATCCATAGTCTTGTTTGCAAAAGCTGCTCATAGCAAAGTTTAAAGACCATTCAGATTTTCTCTATTACCTATTTTTTTTTACTTGCAAAGTGAAATCTTGGTTAGCTAAATCCTCTTAAGGATATAGCAGTGTTTATGTATTGGTTTTAACACACCTGTATGCATTGAACCCTGCTTTGTTTGTTTTAAAGCAAAATTAGATAACACTGCTACTATAGTTTTGTTTTATTTTCCAAAACAACCATCATTTTTTCTAATCTGTTATTGTCATTTTGATGTCCATTTTTCCTTGCCTTTCTCTTTTTCCCTTTTAATGCTGCCTCTTCTTTTATTCTCTACTTCTTTTCATCCAGCCCACTATCCCCTACAGACTGCTCTAGCTGAAATTATACTGCCCTTTACAGATTCTAAAGTTCCAGGACTCCTTCATCAAACATAACAACAGTATGGCCGAGCAATTTTTAATTGCATACCAGTTTTTTTACTTATATTCTTATGTTTTAACTGCTCCCAGCATGCACACTGCCTAGTGTTAAGAAGTATCCCCCCCCCCCGCTTATCAACTCCATAAAACTCTTGCAAGCACTCTGCTTGCACCATCAGTTAACTTACTGCTTTCATATTTCTTTCAGTAGCAATGTGTTTTTCCTGCATAACTGAACCCTGTCTTACTTAGCAACTTTATTCTGTCTATACCGTTAATCCTTTGTTTTCTTCTCACTTCCTTATCCTTACAATTCTTCTTGTTTAGCTGTTCACAGTCCGTACCTTAACCTTGCATTCTATAAAGATCAGCTTCTGTCCCTTTCACCCTTCCTCTTAAGTTCTATTAGTCTGCTTACCTTGACTTGAGAATTTCCACCTGTCATTGATTGTTTTTTCTGCAATGCTTCACAGCCATGACTGTGCAGCTCTGCTCTGTTCAGCCCTTGTGATGCTTGATCTTCACTTTGCTCTGCTACCCTACCCTCAATTGCCACCCACCCCCACTTACTCTACATTTAAACTCTCTAAACCCCACCTCCTCCTCAACTCTCCCCTCCTCTTGCTGTCTACCAATCCAATCATTACTCACTAATCAACTCCTCTTTCCATCTATCCTACTTCCTACCACACCCTAACCAAACCCATAATATACACTACATACTCTACCACCCCCTAGGTATTACACACTTTACTCACTATTCTTACCTTCTCTTTTGTAATTCTTCCACTTTTCAGTTTCTAGCATTTCTCCTTCCTGCCTTTTATCTTACTCTCCACTAAACTCTCCCATACACAAATTCCTCTACCCTTTTACAACCCTCTATATTTTCTCTCCCTGTTTTTCCTGCTTCCAACTACTTGTCTCATCTACTTTCTAAATATGCCTGAAATCTATATCGCTGTTTCCTTTCTTCTTCTTCTATTCTTTCGACTAACCTTCTTTGTTTGTGTCTTTTGGTTTTTCCCGGTTAGGGGTCACCACAGCGGAACTCCGGTCCGCTAATGATTGATAGTGGATTTTTACATACCGGGTTACCAGCCCTGACGCACAACCTTCAACGAAGGCACGCCCCATTCATGTATGCCTCCACATAGAAGACGCTCTAGCTGAGAATCAAATGGGACAACATCTTGCTATGAGGCGACAACGCTACCGCAGCACCTCCACTGCAGTCTTTTCGACTAACCTTCTATCAGGTAAATATTTCACCCATCAACTTACCACGCACACTGAACCACCCACTTTTTAATACTGATAAACACTATCTGGTCACACAGGGACTCCCCATGCTTTGGAACAAAATTCCAAACTACATTAGGCAGAGCCCCTCACTAACACTCTTCAAGAGAAACCTTGACGAGTGGATGGGTAACAGAAAATACACCCCTGGGATCACTTCATTGGCTCTGCTTGACAGAGGATCAGTTAATTAATCAATGAGGCAGCAAAAGCCAACATACTCTGGCTAGGCTTATAAATGCCCTCGGGCAGATCGCCTAGTACCTACATATGAACCTATGAATGTATGAAAGTCTAAAATATCGAACGACTGTATATGCAAAAATGCCATTCATCAATGTGTTTTTTGTGAGATCATGGTACAGTGAAGATTGGATAATTTGCCCTTTCCTCACTGTAGTGCGATCTTGAAGTTGGTATATATAATTAGTGGGGGGTGTGGGGGTCACAGCCCCCCCCCCACAATAAAGGGTTCGAAATCCGGCATTTTTTTACAGCGTTCGGTTATATGAAATTTCGTTCATATAATATAGACCCGTCACACATCCTCCTGATCTTTTTAATCTTCCTATCTCATATACAGATACAAACTCCTCAACACCTACTACCATCATCACCTAACAAAGTTCAAACAACAGTCTATTCAATAAACACTGCCTTCTATATCCAGTTACTTAAAAAAATCTCCTTATGTGAGATATTCAACCTAACCCTGGCTCTTATGTCTCCTCCAAACTTGATTCTAACCCCTTTCCCTCCAAGTACACTCATACCATTTAATCTACTAAGAACCTACCTATTATGTCTATTAACTGATGCAGTCCATTTAACAAAATCTGTGAATTTCACTCTTGGGTTGCTCTGTAGTAATTTGTACAGAAACCTGGCTTAAAGCCCATATTACTGGCTCTGAAATACTTCTACCTGGCTATAATATTATCCACTCTGACAGATAACACAAAAAAGGTGGTGGTGCAGCAATTCTATATTCAAACCACCTTAGCTTCTCTTCTTTGCCTATAACCCTCCCCAACTTTCATCCTGCTGAAACTATAATTGCCACCTACAAACTAAACAACCATAAAAAGCTATATATCATAGGCATATATACATCCTTACAGGGAATAACATTTCTATTCTTGAAAATTTTCTCTCCTGGATAACCAACTCTATTTCCAATGAAACTATAATTCTTGGTGAGGTCAATATCAACTGGCATACCTTAAACACTGACTTTCCTTCCTCTAGTATTAGTTTTCATGACTACACTCAACTAATCTCCACCTATACCCATTACAATAAATCTAAAAACACTGGCATGATCCTTGATTAGATCTTAGTAGCCAATCCTAATCTGAACCAAAACCCCAAAACACACCCTTATTCTATCACTGACCCACTTCCAACCTATGTTCAAAGATTTTCCCTCCTTCAAGCTGGGCAACACAAATATAAAGAATGCCGCAGTCTCACGAACTTTAATCCTAATGTACTTAACAACTTACTCTCTGCTATAAACTGGCCCTTCCTCTTTAGCCTATCACTAGATAATGCTGTTTGTCAAATTCCACTCTAGATTTCTAGATACACTAAATAGTCTAGCTCACCGTCATAAAAATACAGAGTGAAAGCTCTTCCTGGATCTTGGCTTTCCAATTCTACCTGAGCCCTAATGCGCAAAAAGGATGCTGAATGGAAAACTTTGGAACTTAACAAAAAAAAAAAAAAAAAAAAATACAACTCAGCAACAACAAAAGACTGCTATATTGAATGGCAAATTCACCAAAACAAACAAAAAAAAAATCACAAAACTTTTTGGGCAACCATTAAGATTATTAACCCTGGTTCTCCTAGCATACCAAACCCTTGGCCTAATAAATCTCTCTCTGCATCCGCCATTAAATTCAACTCCTACTCCATAGACTCCATAGTCACCTTAACCCAAAACCAACGCAACTCAAATCATACTCCACCTCTATCAGCCCATCGCAATTATGCAACTACTTCTCTAAAGCCTGTCCCTACTTCATTCATCAAATCTTGGTTGTCTAAACATAAGCTCTGTTCCCCCTTAGTAGTCAATCTATCAACTGAATTCCTAAAACTAGCATCTAATTCCATAGCCTACCCAGTATCCTTACTGATTAACATATTGATCTGAATATCTACTGCCCCTTCCATCTGGAAACAGTTCTATGTTATTCCACTTCATAAAGGTGGAAAATCTACTGAAATCACCAACTATAGGCCCATAGCTATACTGCACCCTCTCTCAAACATACATGAAAAATACATACATAAACAACTAGACTATCTCCTATACAAAAATTGTCTCTTCCCAACCTAACATGGATTTCGCCTATACCATAGTACAATCGCTGCCTTACTCTCATTCATTGACTCTACCATAAAAGCCAAGGAAAATAATAACTTGGTATCCTTCCTCTTTCTTGACGTATCTAAATCCTTTGACACAGTCTCCCTCCCTAAACTTCTCTCCTAAATGTCATCTTTTGGATTCTCTAACCCTATTCTCAACTGGTTTTCTAGCTGCCTGTCCAATCAAAAGCAATCAGTCAAGTGGCTCTCTTCCTATTCCCAATTCCTCACAGTTAATGCTGGGGCACCTCAAGGATCCATTTTTGGACCTATCCTCTTTAACATTTTTATAACCAATCCCCATTCATTTTACCTTCAGTCCACACTTGTACAATACACCGATGACTCCACAATCATCTGCTTTTCTGACAATCTCACACACCTCCAGTCCATCACCCAACAATCCTTGACTTCTATTGAAAGCTGGCTTAAGGACAACCAACTTCAACTCAACCCCCCAAAAACTAAACTACTATTTCTCCCAAAATCCAAATCCCAGTACAAACCAACCTTTACTGTCACATCTTTTGATAACACCAAGACTGAAGTAATGCCATACACCAAACTGCTTGGTGTTATCATTGATGATCAACTTACGTGTGATCTTCATATCCAAAACTGTATTAAAAAAGCTCACCAGAAACTTGGCTCACTCTATAGATCTAAAATTCCTAACTAATGACTTCAGACTCTCTCTAGCTAATGCCTGCCTACTTCCCACCCTACTCTATGCCTCTCCCATTCTAACCAATATACAATCCATCTTAAAAAAACAAAAATAGAACTATGCTATAACAAAATTGCCAGATGCATTGCCAATCAGCCCTTCAACTCACACCATTGTTTACTTCTAAAAACCTTGAACTGGCTTGAACTACCTCACTATTTCCACCTCTTTCAACTAGCCCTTACTCACTTCATACTAAATAAACCTACTTTCTGCCCATCCGTCTCATCTATCATCACCTATTATATCCCTAACTGCTCCCTCTGGAGGTCTGACCAACTAATCTTGAATATCTATAAACCTAAACAATGTTTAGGCCACAGCCTGTACAGCTGTACAGTGGCCTTACCCTGGAACACAATCCTCTTAGACATCAGATCCATAATAAACTGTCATAATTTCAAAACACTACTAAAAAAAGACTCCATAACACCTGGCTCTGTTCCTGCCTTAATCATGCCTAGCATCTCAATAATTCTACTTTACACCCCTCCCTAGTCTGCAGTAACCATTTCTTCCTCTCTCCTTCCCTATCTTACTTAGATACTAGCCATTCTCTTATTTTCCGCACCCCTACTGACTACACTGCCCTACTGCCTTTTGTCAGTACTTTATCTATTTTCCCCTTCCCACTTTCCTTATTCACCATCCTACTACCACCACTACTATTCAAAAACCTACATCTTCTTCTCTGTATCCCCTTTTCTCATTATTAACCTATAAATACTATTGTTTTAACACATATTTTCCTTAAATACTGTACCTAATCTATTCTTCCTCCTCTCTATTATCCTTTCACCTATCTGTAGCCACAAGCCAATTTGCAGTTTAACTTGTCTGTTTTCAATATACAGTCCAATTACTCTTGTTTTAATCAATCTTATTGATGTTGAAACTTAATTATATTTGCAAACTCTTGGGTTTTTATATTATTTAATTACCCTACTAATTGATGCTGCCAACTTCTTCACTGTACACATCTATTTTTTATATATTTGCAGCTTTTCTCCCTGGGCCTCCACTGAGAATATACTTCTGCCCATTCAGACTTTTCCAGGTCAACAAATGTCAAATAATGTCATATAAATAAAGATATATACAGGTGGCTTAAAACTTTATCATAAAAAACTTGCCACTGACAGTGAAGTTTTATAGGAGTAAAATCTTATGCTGTTGCACTTTACATCACAGTACAACTATTTGTTTTTAATCGTAACAGCTGAACTATGGCTTCCTATCCATTGATCTGTCTAAAAGCTGAAACAGCAGATTCAACTGGTAGCATGACTTGCACACTAGCTCAGGCTTGCTAGAATCTATCCTAAATGGGAGTAAGGCAGAGAAACTAATTATGGAGATGATGTCATTCTGTTATAGAATGAATACATACATGATATGCGCATCTATGGGCAATCTGGGGATTGTCATTTTATCTAGTGAATTTCTTTGAGATGAGGAAGGAAATGGTTGCACCACACAGCAACAACTACAGACACAAAGATGACATGCAGACGTCACACAGAAGGGACTTTAGCTGAAAACTTTATTTGGGGACTTGTGAGGCAGCAACACTAACATTAGCTGCTGTTGCATGGTTTGATGCACTTTGTATTCTCGCATCTCCATCTGTGTATGTATGTGCATCACTCTCTCTCTTTATATCTATATCTATCTATATATATATATATATATTTATATCTATGGATGTAGACATATGGTTCTATTCTGTATGATCAAATGCATTTAATGTTGAACTGAAAACACTGACAAACAATGTTCAAACATACAGAATACTGAATGTGATAAACATCAAACTAAACAAATATTGAGAAAGAAAAACTATCTCCTTTCCAGATATTAACATTAAATCCCCCCTCATAACACTAGTCTCAAATTCATATGAATAGTAGCAATGTTATGGAAAGGTTTTTATTAAGGTAAAGTGCAAGGGGATCACCACCTTAGTGATGGGTGCTAACCCTAACCCTAACAATGCCCCTTCCCCCAAACCTAACCTTAAACCTTATAATAAAAACCTTTCTGTAACACTGACATTACACAAGACAAACTCTCACATGCACAAACACACATTAACAACACTAAATCTATCCCCATACCTAACCCTAACCATAAAAGACACACACACTCATGCACAAACATACAACACCTATCCCTCACCTATCCCTGACCCTAACACTAGCTCACAAACACTCTCGCCCCTTCTAACCTGACTCACCTGTCTCAATAAAACATAACATCAACATTTGCTCTGCTTTGCTACCTATAGCATCAAAATTAAACAATACCCCTTGTGTTTGTCGACCAAATGGAAGTTTGACAAATGCAGGAGACCATATATAACATTTTCAACAAAACACAAAATACCTTAATATTACACACTTTTCTGACAATCTGTGGTATATTTTGGGAGTTCTCTGGATGAATGTTTTCACTACTTAGCTGTAAAAATGCTCCTGTCTTTTTTCCTGCAATCGGTATTATTAAAACCTGTAGCATTATTTTATGCGCATCTTGTTGTATTGTACTATTTCAAAATTCTATCTGAATTATAAAGTGTTAAGGAAAATATGGTTCCATTGGTACATTCTTACACTGCATTGATGAATTCACTTAGCTCTGCATGGGGACTGACTTCAACAGCAAGCTGCTGTTTTGGGAGGGATGGCAATGTTTGCAAGGGAGCATTTCGAATTATTTGCTTTTATAAATCAGAATATGTCATGCCATTAAAAAAAAAGATTTGTTTCTGCCTTGACTTCCATTGCTAGTGAACATTCATCCATGCATTTAGGCTGATACCAGCAGACTAAAGTTAACTTACATTCTGTTTTCCCACAATATTATCAAATGGTAGCTCAGGGCTCCACGATCCTTCAGTAAATGTTGCCACACTATTTCTTCTGTCTGGAGAAATGATAGATTCCTTCACAATATCTTCAGGTAAAGTCAGCAGGCTCTCCTCTGGTTGCTTTATTAAATATGTCTCAATGTTATGTTTCCTTAAAAATTCATTCCTCTCTTTTCCGTGTCCTTCCTCAACTTCATAATCCCCATTGAGGCAGTCTAGCGTTGCTTTTGATATGTGGATCATCCTGAGAGCAATAAACAAAGTTTGTGTCATTTTATAAATGTAGACCCTATATGTTATTACATGTGGTGGCCACAATAACTTATAAAAACAAACAAAAAGAGACAGTCGCACAGGCAGTTATACTATAAATGTGGTAGTTATCATTGTGCACTACATTAAATATAAATATCAGAATGGAAAAAAAAACATTTTAAGCATTCAGCTATACAGCTGCAGTGCATTACATTTGTTAAATACACTATTTATTCAGTTAAAAAATTATAAAGAAAAATAACATCAGTTAAACATATTCATTAACTGGCACTTCTAAGAATGAAGATATTTTCTAAATTTAGATTGCATATTCATTTTATCTACAGACCATGACAATATGCTAAGTAATACTACCTCCTACTAAGTACCCAAAAAAACTAAATTACTTCTCTTCTTTCTAAAATCCCATTTCTGTAAAAAAAGAATAAAAGAGAGTAAAGAAACTCTTTACAACTGTACTAAGGTAACTCTAGCTACCACTTACCTCTTACCCTCTCTCCTATATGGAGCCCCTGTCATGACCATCCTACAAGACCTCACTCACTTCAAAACTTGAACAATGCTATAACAAAGTTGCCAGATTTGCTTGCAAAAAAATTACCAGTCCCACTACTGTTTAGCATTATAAAACACTTAACTGGCTCGAACTTCCTCACCAACTATCTTGTACCCATCTCATCTTAACCCACAAAATTATGCCAGCATTTAGCCCCATTCTCCAAGTCTATCTTCCAAATTGTTCCCTTTGGTCAAATGATAAACAACTGCTTACCATCTACAAATCACAAAGGGCTGCTGTGGTCAGTCTCTATTCCAATAATGTAACTAGAGCTCAAAATAAAATTCCTATATCAATCAGATATATCTCACACCTTCATCTTTTCAAACCACCACTAAAAGACTTCCTTTCTTTCTCCCGGCTTTGTCCCTCCTGTCATCTGGGGCATAGCTTCCCCTAACAACTTTCATCGCCTTCTTATACCTCCCTTTAAAGCACTAAATCACTTAACTTACTTTTCCACTTCTAATACCTTACTTTATTGTAGTACTTTATCTGCTATATCTACTTCGATTTAACACAACCAAATTACTATTCCATTACTACTTCGATATTAACACTTAAACTTGTTTATCCCCTCTAATACCTCACTTTAATGTATTTCTTAAATTACTCCTACCTATCATATACACCACTCTTCTTTCTGCAAGTTCTCAATTCAAGAGTTGTATATTAGTGTTTGCAAATTTTATCATACTGACTATGCTATTCACTGAAATTGCATTTTATATATCTATATATATAATCTATAGCTATATATGCATGCAGGTATACTTTTTAAATAATGATTGCATTAAATTTGTTACCTTGGAGCTTTTCTCCCTGGGCCTCCACTGAAAAAGAACACCTGTTGGACTTTCCCAGTAAGCTACTGTCAATAAAAAATAAAATAGCAACTCTGGGTTTAAGTTTACAGTCCCTGCTACACTATTATAGATCATTTTCTGAGCATTTTCAAAAGACAAAAATGCAAGTGACTCCCCAGCACAGTTCTGTTTGGTACAAGAGAACTGTAGGGTACTTTCCTTTGGCTTCTTCTTTATTTTTCTCTGTTCAGAAGTGATATGTGATAGAGTAACATTAGAAAATAATCCATTTCAGGTACAATTTAGTACTCTTATTGTTTGGGCCTAAAAATAGATAGATAGACAGATAGATAGATAGATAGATAGATAGATAGATAGATAGATAGATAAAGGGATAGATAGACAGAAAGATAGAAAGACAGACAGATTGATAGATACATAGATAAAAGACATACAAGCTTAGCTTTAGTTTGAAATCAGTACCTTATAACAACTCCTTTCTGACAACGCACATCTTTATACCTCTTGCCAGAGTAAAGCATTCTTATTCAGCTCTAGAAACCAGATGTAGTTATGCTCTTTCAAATTTGAAGTCTTGCTGTTTCACTGAAGTTAAAGACTTAAGTTTTTATTTTGACCAGGAATATAAGCTCCCTGCTCGTTGAATATATTACAACTAAAGCAAATGAATGTTGACTGTTTTGTAAGCTTTCTGCCTAGCCTGCTTCTGAAGCTAGCTGAACAGTAGTAGGGAGCCAGCTTTGTTTTTTTTTAGCTTTAGGTGATACTCCTTTATCATCCTTTAATCCCAACTAATATGATTGAAAAGGGCTAAACAATGCTTTAAACTACATGCCTTAAACAGAATTACGTGAAAGCCAAGTGGTAAATGAAGGACTTCTACAACCAGCATGCACTGCTGTCATTAGCTTATACACTTGAAATACTGACAGTCTCCTGTAACACACCACTGACAACTGTATTACGAATCCACATTTAAAACTGACTTTTCATTTTCTTACATAAAATTTCCCATACGTAAATCACTGCAGGATTTGATACAAGAATGTTACATGTTTTAATCTTGGGCATAGAGTGTTTCATTAGGCCATTATATAATGCAGAGTAAATCCAACTGTGAGACATTCATCCAAAGGTACGCATGCCTGTACTCTCCTTTGGGCTTTTAGATGCAAGTAATAATGTTCAGTTTAAATACAGACAACTCCAAATGTCCTCAGTGATTTTTGTATTTGGAATAGTGAGCTGGTACATAGTTTATGCATAAAACGTACTAGTATTCTGATCAAAATTTAAATGGTATTACTATTACACTTTTTAAAAATGTAACATTCAGTCTGCTGCTACATATGAACATGTACATGTAAGTATGCACATATTTTCTATGTTTAGTAAATTTTTTTTCTAAACTTGAACCAAGACAAACAAGTATGACCAAAAGCACGCAACCTGAATTAAAGTAATGGACACTTTATCAGCAATTTGCTATTATCATCACACATTCGAGAAAAACATCAACAGGCTATAAAAACTCATTGAACTATTTTTGTTTACAGTAGCAATGTTCACCATATTCATATTTGCTGCAGCCACACTGATAAAATACAGATTTAAATAACTTAACTGCTAAATTAAATATATTTGCATTTTACAATACTATAATATTCAGGACAAAAATCTAGAAATTTCTTCATTTTGTAAGATAGTTACTTTTAAGTGCATTCAGTTTGAAAAAGTTAGACAGAAAAATTATTTTTTCATGTTTAACAAATGTGAATAATTATAAAGCAAAGTAAAATAGGCAATTGTGAGGGTACAAATGATTACTGCCTTTATTGTTGCTTTTTTAAAGCATGCTTTGCCCAAACTGATGATCCTTTGGCTATCATTTCTCTGCATTCATTTATTTAAATGACTGTTTCTCCAAAATAAAAAAAAAGACAGCAAAACATAGCACAGACTTTAATGTACATGCAGTAGCATTTATTGAATTTTGCCATATGTTTGCATCATATTTACATTCTTCATTTCTTGAGCAGGTTTTATATATGACAGTTAACCAACCAATAACATTTTCCCTAATTATCAATTTTCAAAGACAAAAGTATAACATAGCCATTAAAGGCCTGACTTAAAAGGAACCTACTCGCTGAAGGAGTTATGCCAAAAATACTAAAAGTTATAAAAAACATCTGGAATATTTAATATGAAGGCTAACTATTCCATCTTGTTTCAATGAATTTACAGCTCTACACCATATGAAAATATCTTGCAAGGTGGTATTCCACACATCCAGCAAGAGACCATGTTTCTCTTTCCCCTTAATTTTAAATGAGTGGCAGAACATTGCCATATACACTGTAATTTTAATAAATTAAAGGACAGCATGCATGGCAATATAGAGTACAGCACATATTAATTCTTCCTTATCATTATAATTTTAATACCATTTTATACCATATCATTTAAAAATGAAGAAAGTATGCTTTGACACCCAGGTACAAAACATATTTGGGGCTGTCACTTTAGAATTTAGGTGCATTTCAAAGTTGAAGATAGCCCTACCAAAATGATTTTTCCAATGCAGAGTTTTGGCAGTGGTGGATTTCCAGTGGGGGGGGGGTGCATTTTCTGTTGAAACATACATGATTTTTCTTTTGATGAATAACCACTCAGTGAAGATATGCACGTTTACTGCATTCCTCATGCTAAGCAGATGCCCAATACTACCCCAAATGAAAATAAGCATAGTGAAACATGCTAGAATATAATTGAAAAAAAATCCTTGTGCAAATAGATCTTCCTTTGTTACCTTTGTATAAAGGACAATATCTCATCCCCCTTTGAAAGTGCTTACTAAAACTTTCAGGGAAAAATCATGGGATGTACAGAAACAAAACCCACTTAAGGCTGCAGCTCTAACCCAAAATGAGTTTAAATGCAACTGCATGCTGAAATTGCCTCTCCATCTTATCAACGTCAAAACAGAGACTTTTGATGATAGTATCTTTCTGGTGACAGAATGTTCTGTTTTCTAGGAAAATATTTACTGCTCTAACTTCACTTAAATTCACAAGTCTGTATGCATATATTAAACAAGCTGCTGTATTCTCCATCCTGAAAAAAGTTAGCTATCCACATACTCCGTTCCAACTGAATATAATGCAACATGTTGATATGTCACTGTAAAATGATGACAGATGCTTATATAAGAGGCAATATCTCAATCTCTTTTTAACAGTTGTGGAGAATTATATGTGGATACATGTTTCAAAAATGGCCTTAAGGATTCAAACTAGCTTAGTAAATGAAATTGGCCACACCACATTCATATTTTAAGTATAAGAAGTTTTGGTGGCAGTATCATTCCAGTGGTAAAAATATATATATATATATATATATTTAAGAAATATATATGATTTTTATTAATGATGTGATATCCACTTAGTATATATATTTATCATGTTTGGAAATTATATGCCCACTCCTATGAAACCAACTGTAATGCACCTTGGTAGCCAGGCACTTTCTAGAGGCCATGTAGATGGGCACAGGACATTTTGACCCTGGATGTTTTGTTACCTGCATTAACAGATTCCATACTTAGATCTGTAATACTTTGAATACAATTTGATACTACTGTTACACCCTAGTTAACAAGGCTTTATATTAGTTTATAACACTCAGCATGAATAGCGAATACATATGGCAGTCATACACAATTGTGCAGAAAATAACCCGTCATTAGATAGAACAAAATATTATTCGCATTACTGGTCTGTAACCTGGTACAATCATTGAGAACTCACATTAGCAAAGTAAAAAACTAGAACACCGTCTGGAGAATAAAACCAGCTTTAATAACAATTAAATTCATAAAACTGAATAAAACTTCAGATACACTGTGTAAATCTTTAAATACGCTAGTTAAATATGTTAACTTCCTATGTAAAATTCATGATTGATTACATTATTAACATGTTAAAAAACTATTGTTAAATTAATTATATTTAGATATTAAATAATATGTTAAATCAATTAACATTTACATATTAAATGTTAAATAATATATTAAATTCCTATCTAAAATTCATAATTAAAATATTAAGTATTAAAATGCTTTTATTAAATTTAATTGGGATTAAATAGTTCAGGGTCAAAACATCCAGGGTCAAACTGTCCAATAAATATTGTCATAGACAACAAATGTGAATTTTAATATGTAAATATATCCAATTGCAATGGGGTCACACTGTCCTGCTTCCACGTAGGCCTACTGGCGGTTCTAGTCAATTTGGGGCTTTACCTTCAAAACAGTTTAATATTTTCTAGTAAAATGTTTTTCTCTTCAAATCTGGATGTTTTCATAAACTATACCTAGGGTTTCAGTTTGAATACAGAGATAACAGAATAGCTGCATGTTCATGTTCTGAGTGGTAGCTCATGGTTTCTAGTAGCATTCTGTTTTTTTATCTCTGAACATTTCAAATGTTACAAGTCACATCAATGACTGCTAAAAATGGAATCAAGTGACTGTCTGCCTATATGAAAATAATTATATTTTATTAGTTACATCTCTGGAGTTTGTAATGAAGTGAAATAACTTTTGGTCACAGTTATGTATTTCAGTCTTTGGTGTATATGCACCCACACACACACACACACACACACACACACACACACACACACACACACACACACACACACACACACACACACACACAGTCTTTATTTATTCATTAATTGAATGGTTCCTTTAATTCCTTCCCATCCACCAATACCATACATTTGATAAACATAGTACAGACACAAAGGCAACATGTCGTTTATACAAGCCTGTTACTTTATTCCATTGTTAACACATTTTTTCAACATATTGATTAGAAGTCACATTTTATAATCATATCATATTTATTACCAGTTTTTTGGTTTAAAAATCAAATATTGTTACTTATGACATTCCTGTTATTAAAACAACATTTATCGATGTGCCCCCATTTCCCAGATCTAAAACCTAGTATTTTCATTGTTAACAGTTTTGGTGTGTTCACAGACGTGTGTGTGTGTGTGTGTGTGTGTGTGTGTGTGTGTGTGTGTGTGTGTGTGTGTGTGTATGTGTGTTTGTGTGTGTAAAATGCCTCAGTTAGGTATACCTGGTGGTTAGTGTTACTCAGGCTCAAACAAGAGCCTGAATTCTCCACCCATACGGCCACTTGTGATTCAGGGAGTTGAGTCCATAGCTCTCAACTGTCCAGATTTTCACAGAATATTTATTATACTTTTGGTCTGTTCCTCTTAAAATTTGTGCTTTTCTGGCAAATCAGTGAGAACTAAATAATGACAGCTTTTTAAGTTTCAGTCTTCCTATCTTTCAGGAAACACATGGTATTGGGCCTTTGCCCCCAAAATAGATTTTGGCTTTTTCCAGATTTCTTGTGCTGCAAAGTTAAGAGATTTAGTTGATCATCAAGTGGATTTTACATAGAGCTGAGAGCTTCAGGAGAAGAGAAGTTTAATGCTACTTATGCTACGTTGTTTGCATTGTTAGTAGCACAACAGGTAGTATACTTGCTTTTGGTGCAGAAGGCTGTGGGTACTACTCCCACAGTATGCAGATGGATCGCTGATACTGGACTGTGTTTTACTTTAAAGGGAGTGGTAGCTGCAGCCTTATGAATGTCCTTTGGAGGAGTTACTTAGTAACTATAAACCCATTATCAGTTTGCCATCCAGTCCCTATTGCAAAATTACTAGCTTATCATTTTGTAATGTAACAGGCAATTTATTCTTCAAGGGCAACAGGCACTTTGTTTGTTGATGAAACAATGAAATATAAAGTTGTTTGCTAGCAGCAATCTCTTCATTAGTTACAGATCCCTTTAATGTGGAATTATTTAGATGACTTACTTCTGCAGAGATTTTGCATATTTACTGATATTGGTGGATTGTAATGACAGACGTTTGAGTGGCCTTTTATGGTTGAAATTTTCTGAAATGGGTAGTTTTATCATCATTGGTTCATACATTTTGTTTCATTGCTCACTAGAAGACTGTTCCACACTACAAATTTAAAACACATTCTAACAAGTGGTGCTGTATTATACAAAGAATATAATTTAATAGAATCAGGTTAATACAATTAGGAAGGTGAATCAAAGAATGTATATATGTATGCTTGCTCACAGGATGCAGGTGATCAAAATAGGGGAAGAGACCAGTCACCAATGGTGTCCCCCAGAGTTCGGTGCTGAGAGTTTTTCTGTTTGGCATATACATCTCAATAGGAAAAGGAAATACCAAAGGGCTTTGATGACTAAGTTTGAGATGACTGCAAGCTAGGAGCAGTTATTGAATCCCCAAATGACTTAACCATCTTGCAGGAAGGTTTGTCCCATAGAATAACTGGTGCAAGAATCATGAATTAAAGAAATACATTATCGTATCATTTGGGAAGTCATCTACTCCAGGGAACTGCCAAATTGACAATGCCCCCTGAGAACTGACCCAGTTGTTTGGCATTTAGGAACTTGTGTGTACAGTGACCTAACTTTTGACCAACATATGCCCAGAGTCATAAGAAAGTCTTTCTGTATTGCACAGCTTATAAACAAATTGACTTGTGACTAAATCTAGAGATGTTATTGTCCCCCTTTGCAAAGCCCTCATTAGGTCAATCATTTTGTATAATGCCCCCTTTGGCATGTATCTGTCCAGCCCCATGCAACAATTGGAATATCCACAGATATACCTTACTAAAAGGATACAAGTCCTAAACAGTAGGTCTTGCATGGACCACCTCAAAGATTTATCACTGTACTTAGTATATCTATCCTACAGGGTGCTTAGAAGTGACATGTCTGACATACAAGGCATCCTCTGATCTAATACAGATGGACCTACTGAACATCAGCAAGTCAAATGGCATCAGAAATATTCAGTCCAGGTATCTAAACTGAATGTTGTTGAGAGATGGATCTATATCCAGAACAAACTATCCATTCAAGTAAAACAAAGCTCATCCCTGGCCATATTCAAATGCAACTTAGATCCAAGTATGGGTAATAGAAAATGTACTCCAGGATTACCCCTTGTTTCACTAATGGATAGAGGTAGTTCCTAAATGCTGCATCCCTTACATGGGTCCCCTCAAATTATCTACAGTGTGATCACATTTATTCTCACTAGGGTTAATATACAATTATCAGCCATGGGATAAGTAAGACCAGTCAGGGAATGTTAATTCAAGCACCAAAATGGAAATTGGCTAAGCTTAAAATGTCCTCCAAGTAAACCTATGTTGTGGTAGTAAATAGTTTTAAAACATTGCCTTTTTTAGATCACTAAGTGCCCCTGTCACCTTCCACCCCCATCCCGCCAGTCTTCAACAGCTTTCGGCGCCTCTGGATGGAAGTGATCCTGACTTGACAGATTTGCACATAAGAAAGATGAGAAGGAGAAACATATGAGAAGATTTGACCTATCCAATGCCCATATTTTGAGATGAGGAACAAATTGCTGTACAGGGTGAACAGAGCTGAAGTAGAATCGTTGCACCAAGTGTTAATTCCAAAGCATTCTAGTTTAATGAAAGACACTGAGAATATCTGTGTAGTTTGCACAGAATGTCCAAAGATGGCTGAACATCTTGGGATAAGAAGTCCTCTGATATACACACATGCCCATTATTAAAACCCCATTTGAATGTCTTTTGTAGGTAGATTGATGGAGTATGCTAACGACAACCAATACAGGGTTACTAACCAGTAGCCAAACCATCTGAGTTACTTTTCTCCAGGTTAGTCACTAAGGAAATACTCGTGAACCATGGAACCTCATTTGTGTCCAGGTTACTGTATTAGTTTTGCTGTTGTTTAAAGTGATCTAGTTAAGTACCTCAATGTACCACCTTCAGATGAACTGATTAGGGGAGCAGTTTAATAAAACAATGAAGTTTATACTAAATGAAGCCATATAACACAGTAGCAACAACTGGGATTGGTTACATCATTATTTCCTTTTGATATAAGAGCATTGACCCATGCTTCAACAGAACGTACCAGTTTCATTTACTATATGGCAGACACAACAGAATGTACCGGTTTTATTTACTATATGGTAGACACTTGCTGGGCAGACCAAAATAGAACAGGGAGGAGAAAAAGTCCCCATATAAAAATGTAACAGCTCACTTTATAAACATGCAAAAACAGGTTAAAACTGTTATGCCAATAATTAAGGAACATAAGCAAAGGGCATAAGACATGCTACATTGGGGTTATCATATGAATGCCAGGTTTCAGGAGTTGAAGACAGGGGACAAAGTCTAACTTCCCTCTGCTGAAAATAAATTCCTTGCAATCTGGGGTAATAGAAAAAAATAAACAAAGGGAGTTACAAGATCATAAGATATAAAAAGACTTTAAAGAGGAAAGCACAGAATACATATCATATATATATATATATATATATATATATATATATATATATATATATGTGTGTGTGTGTGTGTGTGTGTGTGTGTGTGTGTGCTAAAATAATGGAGAACAACTGAAGCAGCTATAGTAAGCTTGAGAGCTGAAATAAATATGATTTGCATGTTTTAAGGATTCCTATGCCTGCTGTTCATACAGGTAAAACATTTTCTAAGGCACCAAATCATTAAGTGAAAGAGTTGTAACAAAGAAATAGATTTTTTTCTTCTGAGGTACTGCTTATGGCAAATTTAATACAGCAGTACTGAAAATATATTGGGGTGAAGTTAAACCTAAAACTATATATATATATATATATATATATATATATATATATATATATATATATATATATATATATATACTGAAAGACGAGTAATAACTGAAGATATGAAACAAAATGTTTAGTAGTTACTGAAGAGTCCCAAAATGAATAGAACAGCCTGACTGTGTTAGCCCGCAAACTAGATGGCTCCATGAGATTTTGCACTGATGTCTGAAAACAGAATTCCATATCCAAATTTGACACTTGTCTATTGTCCAGAATGGAAGAGATGGGAGAGATGCTAAACAAAGCAAGGTCCATGGTGATCTTAGATTAAAGCAAGGGGTACTGGGAGAGTCCCCTCACCCCTATATTTGAAAAATAAGACAGCATATTCCAGCCCAAGGTGTTTTTCTTTATACTGTCTTGCCCTTTTAGCCTCATGGAGATCCTGTCATTTTTCAAAACTTATGTCAGGTATTCAGCTGCACACTTTAATGATGTGGTTTATCCAGAATCCTGGGAGACATTGTCCACATTTATCTGTAGTGCAAATTGTGCTAGATTATTTTCTTTTAAAGAGTTATGTATGTCACATCTATACTTATTTTATGCTATACATTATAGGTCAGAATCTATAAGGCTGGGGACATGTGGAATCGTTTCCATCAGAGATAAAGTGCCTGCAATGACACTTTACCTGAACTTGTTATAGGCATAGTGACCCCATACCTTGGGCTATCAGGGCATCAAATGTGGACAAACAAGAGAGGATACTGGAACCTGCTATAATGGTTTGTAAAGCATTTGCAGTGTCAGGCTCCTGTCCCTCCTGCTATGGTGACCAGGCAGACAAGTATCACATGTTCT